>NW_007578122.1:137910-185863 GCF_000690725.1 Stegastes partitus | reverse complement strand
GACTGTCTAAATGTCACTGGTGTGCAAATGCTCAGCCATGAAATTGGCTTTTTATTTTACACATGATCTGTCTTCCAGCGTGCAGAAACCCTCGATGTTAATATGGTAACTACAGGCTGTGGATCTTTGGTGGTGTCACAGTCCTACCATAGAACACCATTGTACCTTCTATCCCAGAAGAATCACTGCCAGTGAACATCAGTGTTTCCTACAAGAAGGTCCAGCGCAAAACAAAACAGTAGAACACAAATGTAATTTCTAAGAGATAAGAACCATTAAACAAACCTGCAGTGAGGACCGTTAGCTCCTGCTGCTAAACAAATATATAAAACCTTAAGTTGAAGTAACCTACAGGAAGGAACGACAGCTGCTGCACTGCCACGACTGTAACCAATCATCTCCGACCATCTGCTCTGTCCTAATGTATTTATTAAATATATTTTGGGATTGAACCGTCATACAAAGACTCCCGTTGCTACATTTTCCTCATTAAATATCGGCCATTTCTCAGATTATTGAAGTACTTTAAGCTTTGTATTTCTTTCTCACTCCGAGTTTCAAAGCTGCGAGCTACGTTTTGTTCATTTTTGTTTTAATGAACAATCAAATTAAACCGTTTGCTGAGTAAACGGTCGACTGTAGTGAAAAACAAACAAACAAAAAAGCCATTACGGAACCTTTTAGCCTCTTTTGGCTAACTGGGTTTTGCGGCATACAAATTCTGTGATCTGCAAATTCCTATTCAGCGATTGTTTTTGGGAAAACAACAATAAATGCTGTGAAAAACTAACTGTGTGCTGCTATCACAGCACGGCAAACAGAAAAAGACAGAAACCATTTCGTCTTGCGGGCAGAATCATGACGCTGTGTTCGGTTTTACGGCTCGTTCCTCAGCTTCAAACAAAAACAGTCGGTGCAGCTTTAAACTGATCCATACATTTATTCAGTGAGCTCAGATCTGAGTGAAGAACAACAGCCATAAATATTTGTCCTCATCAAACAACAGCATCGTCAGGTTTGGTGTACTTCTTCTCTGGCTTCCAACAGCCTCAATGCTGTTGCTATGACTCCTGTTCATTATGCAGCGTCACCAGGGGAGTGCCGGATTGATCCCAAACTCATACTGCAGCAAGAGAAAACAAAACCAAACCAAACCAACAGCCGGAGTCATAAAGAAGTCGTGTTCAGTGACAAGAAGAGCTAGGAGTCCTGCACCAGATGGCGTGGCCCCCACAGAGCCCTGATCTTCACAACTTGGAGTCAATCTGAGACGAAGGCGACCGACAGGAAGCTTAAATCCACATAAGAACTGCAGCAGATTCTCTGAGATGTTTGGACGACCTACCTGCTTGTACCTGGAAAGACGGGGAGCTGATTTAAAGTGGCCACATAGAGATTTACTTTCTGTTTACTGCACTTTGTATGAAAAAAAACAAAAAAACATCTGAGTTTGTTTTGAAGCACGCAAACAATTTGGGTTTGCACTCTGAGTTTTATGCAACATAACTTTACATTACTTTTCATCTCGTGTCTCTGCGTTATGATCCATATAAAGCCCGTATAATATGACATATGGCTCCCTGTTGCAGCGTTTCCTTTCCGCTGCTCTGTGGAGCCTTGTGTAAAATTCAATTTACTTCATTCCAGACCGTAGAAGCTTTTCGAAGCGTTTTGTTTTGTTTTTTTTTCCCCAAATTTGTACGACAAATCGTGCTCAACGTAACTTTGCTTTTGTCTGCGTGCTGCGACCCGTATTAACATGACATACGGCTCTCCGGTTTCCTTCTGCTGCTCTCCAGAGCCCTTGAGTAAGCACGGTGTCACACAGGTGTAAGCCGGCCGCCATCCATCACTGTAAGGTTTCGTTTAGCGCGTGGTCGCTGCACTCGATTTGGCAAATGTGTGTTTGACTTTGTGACTCGGTGTTGTTTTCGATGCGATCAACATTGACTCGGGATGAGTTTTTTTTCCCCCCTATCCCGGTCAAACCCTCCCGTGACTTGTTGTCAAACTGCCTTTTGAAGCGTTTAAGGAGAAAACAGAAAGTCGGAAGACAAAGAGATTTTTCATGCAGGAGTTTTCTACGCAGTCAGCTAATTCCACTGATGTTAAGGAAAAAACATCTCTGCCCGGAACCACACAGTCCTGCCAAAACCCCCTCCCACAATTGAACCAGGAGATGCTCAGAGCCAACCAGTAATATCCCGTGAGACTTCACTCTCCTGGAGGTGGTTGCCAGTTTAGATTTCGCAGCCTTAGTGCAGGATCACTCTGGGTTCCTTCTCTCTATCTCTTAACATCAGCATGAAATAATCAGTTTTAACTCACTTTTTTTTTATTTGGGAGAAGCCTTTTTCTAAAAACTAGAGGTAAAAACTGTTCACAGAATGACTTCAGTCCTGCGAATACACTCCAGCCTCTAAAAGGGCATAGAGCATTTTTGCAGAAGTTCTGGGTAATTGGAAGAAAAGAAAAAAAAATAGAAAATGTTGCTTTGAAAAACAGGTTTGACCTGTTCTGGGATGGAATCAGTTTACTCCGGCGTGATTTGTGATTTCCGAATGATGAAAATGTTATAAGGAAAACATTGGGAGGGAGGCGAGGGGAAGGCAGTTCTTTGGCTGCACAAGCTGGTGCAAACATTGTAAAAGCATTACCTCTGATGTGAGAGAAAAAAAAAAAGACTGGGGGGTGACAAACAGTGCAAGCGAAAAGGTTAATGTAGGCAATTCATTTACAGTGAAAGACGAACCGGGACGTGAAAAAAACATCCGTGAGATTTGACTCGGCAGCGACGCGATCGCAGCGACTGAAGCCGAACTGCCAACGATTCAAAGATAGAAAATGTTGCAGCGGTAGCATCAAAGCTGGCCGGACTAATCTTGGCCCTCTGGAGGCATGCGTAGGATTCGTTAATGGGGGTCACGACCTTTTTAGTTCACAAATCACCTACCAAACAACAACCTCCCGGTGTTTGTAATAGCAGAGCATCGCATTCGAGCAGGTTTTGTCTGAGAGCCCATTTAGATTGTTGATCTTATAGGAGGGCGAGCCTGTGGCCAAATGGGAATTAGAAAGAGAAAGGGAGCGTAATATTAGCCCTGCATGTAATCAAGACAGATCTGGGATTTCAGCATTAAGTTCTAATGCAGGAAGTATGTAAATCAGGTGGTCAGAGGCACTGTAGCATGCTGGGATTTCAATTCCCATCTCAGATTCCCTTTCCTACAAGCTCAAACCACCGTG
The DNA here is from genome assembly GCF_000690725.1 of Stegastes partitus. Lineage (NCBI taxonomy): Eukaryota > Metazoa > Chordata > Actinopteri > Pomacentridae > Stegastes > Stegastes partitus. The sequence continues at coordinate 182,617 of NW_007578122.1, read as the reverse complement.
TTCCTCTCAACCTTAACCAAGTGTTGTAGTTGTCTAGAACTGACCATACGTTGTGTATTGTGTCTTTGATAATGATCCTTACTGACCCATTGTTGACGTCATTGAACACAGAAAATCGTCTCATTTTAGGATTCTTGTCTGCCGATGGGCTCCAATAACAAGTGTTTACATTAGCATCCGGTGCTAATGCAGTGCTGCGACTAACTAAATGAGTAATTCGACTCTTAATGCTTTTGCTGTAAGAAAATGCACATAAGCTTAACGGCCTGAATGCCTTTGGCTGCTGTTAGCGTGTGTGTGTGTGTGTGTGTGTGCGTGTGTGTGTGTGTGCATGTGCGGAATACGAGAGGGAACAAGAGAGCTATTATTAAATTAAGACTAAATGCGTTTTGGTTTGGTAACTTTTTCAACTTTCCCTTCCTGATCCACTCTGGCCCACACACATACTAAAGAGCAGGTCGACTCCAAGTGGGAATCCTCCCACGTTTTGCACGCCGCCCTTTATATCTCAAACAAGTACTCGTTTTAAACAAGTGACAGAAACTTTATACTCTGCAAAATAAGACAACTGTATATGTAAAAATACCACCGAGATGTTTCTCTGTCTCCAATCTCTGCCTGCATCACCTCCTGTCCAGGCGATAGCGCGTTTCCAAATGTCCTGATGGCCGGCCTGACAGCGTGCAGGTATCCTCCACAGTATGCGCCTGTCAGTGCGTTTGTTTCACAGAGACAACCCAGAACCTCTGGGTGAAAGCAATCAGGTGGCTGGAGACTTATAATATCCTCAGAGACTCTGAGCAGCAGGGAGCTGACTGACAGGAAGGACTCTGTCTTTTTTTTTTTCCACGTTCACCCGAAGGCGCTGAACAAACTGATGAGATGTGGATCAATCTTTCCTTCCTATTTTACGCAGTGGGCATCACCATGGTGAAGACAGAAAAATAGTTTTTTTTTAAAACCAAAACTATTTTATTGGATTGAAAACAGCATTTTATCTATTTGTCGCAAGAACAATTATCGAGCAGCTGCTGAAAACGCAGGGATGTGGCAGCGTTACTAGAGAGACCAGACCGAGTAAGACGATAAGACCGCTTGATTAAAGCAAATCCACAGCTGAACTAAAATCACTTAATTGAAAGTTAAAACAAAGACCGATGTTTGCACAGCTCTGGTGAGTACAGTAGGTCGAAGTTGATCCAGTAAGTAGCTCTGCGAGAAGCTCTCCACTGCATTACTGGACCTTTAATGCGCCCTTTGAACTAATCAGCATTGTATTCTTTGAGTTTCAGTATCGAGCCCTGTGAGGCGGGTTTTTGCGTCGGAGTATCTTCCCTTGAGTAGGAACCTTTCTCTCCCCTGACAGTGATTCTGCAGGGACGCTTCTTCTGGTTGCCCTGAAGTGGCCCACGAGTGTGAAGCCGCTTACATTTAGCAGAGAATTGGAAACAGTCTTCTACACTCATTTCATGTCCAAGTTGCAGTTACTGTCTTCCATGTACAGAAAAAATAGTTTTAGATTTCAGGAAATGTGCTTTTTTGCTTTGTTGCTGACAGTTGGATGAAAAGACTGATATGATTCTCCAGAACATGGTTATCTTAGAGTAAAGACTCGAAACATCCATCCATCATCTATACACCGCTTAATCCTCACTAGGGTCATGGGGGGCTGGAGTCTAGCCCAGCTGACTCAGGGTGAAGGCAGGTTCACCTGGACAGGTAACCAGTCTATCACAGGGCTACACTTAGAGACAGACAACCAAGCACACTCACATTCACACCTACGGACAATTTAGAATCACCAATTAACCTCAACATGTTTTTGGACTGTGGGAGGAAGCCGGAGAACTACTCTCTCTGTATCAAAACTACAAATTTAGAAGTAGTTTTTACCCATGAAAACTGTGTATTCATGCTTTAAAATGGCTTTAATACAACTCCCCACTGTTGCCTCCTCTACAATGTGCAGATCTATGAAGCCCCAGCTACTACCTCCACTCACCCCATCGCAACTGCTGCAGCTCGAGCACACCAGCTCACCCACGACTCTGCTCAGACACTGCAAAACTAGTCTACGCTACACTACAGTAAATGCAGCCATCTCTGTTTGACCTGGAAACCGATTTCGAAGAATAACAAGGATGCAGAAAGTCCCACCCTGCACGTTGACAGAATTGGATCCTTACAAATGAAACCCAGGAAGTCTGAATCTGTGTTTTTGCGATTGCCCTGCAGTTTTAAAATGCTCAGCCGTGGCACCGACTGCTCATTTCGCTCATGACACCATATGAACATGTTATGGTAAACAAAAACTCGATCCAGATGGAGGCTTTAAGTCCTGCAAAGAGTCTTTTACTATTAAAAGGTAATTGTAGCCTGTACCTCCAGTCGGGAACAGTCTTTGGCTTCTCTGTGCACTTCTGCAAATAAGTGCTTTGGCTAAAAAGGCTGAACTGACAGTTTGTTTTCGATCTGTCAAATAAACTGGCCGCTCTCGTTGCTGATGAATTCGAGTTTAAGCTGCGTCCAGCAACGATGTTCTCATACCCGGAAGACGGACAAAGCTGCGAAAACAAAAATCCCCAAGCATAAATGTGAGCTCAGGAATGGCATCCGTCTTCTAGTAGCTAAACCCAAACTGGTGTCTTACCTCCATCTTTGATTGGCATTTAAACACAGAGGATGCAAACACTTGATTTAGTGTTTTTTTCCCTACACAGGCTATGCATTTTTAATCACAGCCCACGCAAGTTTGCAAAAAAATAAACTTCTCACAGGAGGAATCCATACACACAAGGGCATCCCAGACATTAGACATGCACCACTCACACCTCACATGTAGTTATCGTGCACAGTAGCTCCGGCTTAGTGAGAAACATTGCACTTCTTTTTTTTTTTTCTGGGCTGTGTCTGCAGCCTGTTGTTATTCCTGGTGCTCCGCAGTGCCATGCTCACTCACTCACTGACTGCATCCCGGCTCCAGTGCTGCTATACAACACCCCAACACACACACACACACACACACACACACACTCTAGGCAACTGTCACAGTTCATTCATGTTAATCGTACAAGTCATTTTGTATTCTGCCACAACAGCTTACAGCTAATTATATGTCTCATAAATTATATATGTCCTGTTGGCTGAAAGGAGAGAATTTGCATTTCATTAAAAATGATCCAAGCTTGAACTGGAATCACTCAGTTAAAGGTTGATGTATTTACAGTGGCTCTCATTTCACCACCCCATTACCTGTCATTTCCATAATTCTTGCTCGGCTGTGTTGAACACAAGTGCTGGTTGACATTATGGGATGGGGGTTTCTCTGGAGGGGAGGAGGGGAGGAGAGGAGGGGGGGTCTTACCTGTGCACAGGAGAAGCGCGGTGAGTCCCACGCACTGGAACGGCCCCATGTCTCTCCAAGGACTCGTGCTTTATTCCGGGGAAGCCGAATGGATAAAAAGTCCCCTCAGCTCAGCAGCGAGCGGCGCAACTTTGCACGCAATTTATCCCCTCTGAGCAGTTCTTCTCCATTTAAAACCAAACTGTTGTATTCCGTGCGACACCACCTGCCACCACAGACACGGAAACACAGTCAGTATGTTCCCCAGAAAGGGAGATTTGAGGGGAAGGAAAAGTGATCCCAAAAAAAAATGTCTAATGAATCAACTTCTTCTGTGTGTGTGTGTGGCTGAGCTGATTCCTTGCCGGTGCATTTGGAGTTAAAGTGTTAATTTCTGAGGATGAAACAGGTGCCTCGGGGTGTGTGAAAATAAACCGTCTGCCACCAATCACACCCGACAGCGAGCCTTAATATTTGACAAATCTGCGCTGAAAGGTGCGAGGGATTTATCAGCATATAGTCTGGCTTCGATAACAAAAAAATAAACATTTGTCAACAACAGTGAGTCAGGAGGCGAGAAAAAAGAGAAGAGAGAAGGCAACATAAGCGCCATGTAGGGATAAGTGTGTGAAAGTGATGCAGTGTTGGGTTGTTTCTTACCATTTCTCTCATGGCACAGGACGCGGCGCAGCGGTCTCATCCAGTGTTGGGAAATAAAATCCGTTTGCAAGAATTTCACGAACAAGCGACAAAAAGAAAAATCCCCCAAAACAAGCCTCGTCAGTTTGTCCCAAGATTTCCAAAAAAAAAAAAAAAAATCACAATCGCAGCTGTTTTCTTCTTCTTCCTCTTCTTTTTCATATAGTGGTGGGTTTAAGAGAAATCCAAAAATCGCCTGGATGTGACGGTCCGACTGTCACATCTGTAAAACGTCCACAACTTTTACGCACGGTAAAGACGCATGCACACGGCGGTGTCGGGGCGGCGGTGAAGTGGATCCTGAGCCGCTGTGCGCCCTGTGGCTGTGGATGGGAGAGTGCTGGTGCAGTAAACTGAAGGGGGGGAGGAAAAGGAGAGGGGGAAAAAAAAAAAAAAGAAAGAGGGACGCGCACTCCGGGCTGGATTGGCAAATTAGGGGGAAGGGGGGGTTTGCGGGCGTCACGTCAGCAACTATTGTGCCATCAAATTTCCCAGCTCGAGTCACATGAGGATTGCGCTTTTTTATTATTTCCAACCACTGGATGGGAAAAAAAAAGAAAGTTAATGTGTCCCAAATCTCACCATGGGATGCGTTTAATTACATTTTCGGTGAGGCTGCAGGTAGAGAATCATCACAGCTGTGGTGGATCATTCCAACAATATCTGTTTTGAATAGAAAAAAAAGAAGCAATTTTTGGCACAAATAAGATTTTAATCCAAATTTAGATTTTGTTCATTAAACGCCTCAGGTTAAAATAGTTAACGATGTCAAAACAGGACGCATAATTGTTTGATTTGTTCCCTCCTGTAACCCGGGTGCATCATTAGTGTGCAGCCAGAGAGGAGAGGAGAGGAGCAGCGCAACCTGTTGTGCCATGAATTGTTCATAGAGCCAACAGTGCCCCCTATGGGGTCCCTCTGACCGCCAGCAGCTGCCCTCACGCAGCTCCATCCCCTCACACCTTGTGAGGGGGCTGCATTCATGGGAGTCTTCTCCATTGCAACCTGAGAGTGATGACCGCACCTCAAGAGACATCAAGCAAACAGTTTGCAAAGCTGGAGTCTTTTCCTTCCTCTTACTGCATCAACGCTCTGTCATGCACTAATCAGGGATTCAGTGGAATCAACTCGTCTCTTCTCGTTAATGTAAACGCAGACGTTTTGTTCATTCACCCAAAAATATCTTGTTTTTGTTTTCGGATGATTTTCAGAACTTCCGGTCCTTAACTCGTCTGATTTGAGGTCTTCTGACGTGAAATGATGAGTCGAGTTAATCTGCAGCTGAGAGTTTAATTATCTCATCAAATGGAGTTTTGAAAGAAACAAAACTACAGCGCTGGAACATTTTTATTTTTATTGCACTGGTTTTGAGGTACACTCTTCTTTTGTAGCTTGAGGAACTGAAACTATCCATCCATCCATCATCTATACACCACTTAACCCTCACTAGGGGGGCTGGAGTCTATCCCAGCTGACTCAGGGTGAAGGCAGGTTCACCTGGACAGGTAACCAGTCTATCACAGGGCTACACTTAGAGACAGACAACCAAGCACACTCACATTCACACCTACGGACAATTTACAATCACCAGTTAACCTTAACATGCTTCTGGACTGTGGGAAGAAGCCAGAGATCCCACGTTCCACGGGGAGAACGTGCAAGAAAGATCCCAGGTGTCCCCACCGGGACGTGAACCGGCGACCTTCTTTCTGCGAGGCGCCGGTGCTAACCACAAACTCAAACTACTGTGTGTCATGTAGGATGTTTTAAATCCTGGTTGTTTCTTTATGAGAATAGTCCAACTCATGAGAGTTCAGTCTCTGCCCCTGTACGCTTACTTAAAGTAAAGTAACCAGAAGCACAGTTGAATATCGCCTTAGGTGTAGAATGGATTCAGCACTTGTAGTAAAAAAAAAAAAACTGTAAAAGGAGAGCAAGTAGCAGTTGTCTGAGAGACTACACAGTTAAATCAATTGAATATCTTAAGTTCAGGGAACTTCTTCAGTTAACTGAACTAGTTTTACATTTCAAAACTCACGAGGTGACTCTGAAATGATCCCTCAACCTGACTTTGGATGACTTATGTTTTTAAGGCAGGCGGTTTACTTTAGTTTCTAAGTTGAACAAACTAAATGATGCTATGTACACTTTTGCATGGTATTAACTTCCTGTGGTTTGTTTTTCGTCCAGTGTTTATACTCTCTCGTTTGTCTCTGCCACACTGTCCTCCCTCCTCTTCACCCTCACCCGGCCGGTCAGGGCAGATGGCCAGCCTCCCTGAGCCTGGTTCTGCTGGAGGTCCATTGAAAGCTATGTATAGCCTATAGTTAAAAGGGAGTTCTTCCTCTTTGCTATTGCAAATATGCTTCCTCAGAGTGAATCCTTTGCTTTGTTGGGTTTTCTGTGCATTTATTATTGTGGGGTCCTAACTGATAATACCTCATGTTGAAGCTTGTTAGGTACATTATCAGTTCTGTTCTGAATTCTCTACTCAAAAGCTAAATGGCTGTTGTTTTAAAAGTGCTCCATAAACAATGTTGACTTCATTTGATTGGACCAGAGTGGGTTCAGAAACTGGGGGATTTAACCCTATCCAGGACTTTCATGTTACCAGACGTAGAGGGTCTTTCGGGGTCCATTGGATCCCAAGAAAGAATATGTGCAAAGCATTAGTTGGTATTCATTATAGACTTTTATACTTTATTGAATTTCCCTTCTGGGATAAATAAAGTATTTTTCATTCATTTCATACTCTGTTAAATGAATGTTCTAATAAGTTTAAAGGTTCAAAAACAAAAAACCCCAACACCTGTCACCTAAACCAAATGACGTGGGATCCAAAAAACCCCAAAAGTCCAGACTAGGGTTCAGCATGACGTGTTGTTCTGCATTTTTGTGGACAGAACCAATAAATGCAAACACATTTTTTGCCCTAAAAGTTTGCCACAACACTAGTTTTGTACTTTAGTGGTTAAATGTAATGCATTAAAATACTCAAAGGTATACAGAAGTTTACCAATGAAGTCATGCTGGGAGCCAGTACCTCTCCATCCACTCTGTGCCAGTGGATCTCATTCCCACTGTGGCCTGCATGTTGAACACTCTGCAAGAGACGAGCGATCAAGCCGTCATGGAACAACCAGAACCGGTGACATGTCTGAAAGGCAGCCGGAGCAGCCGCCCAGCAGCTGCAGCCTCTCCTCAGCGGTGCCAAACACCAATTACAGGACATCAGCAGAGCGGCGGAGGGCTGAAACGAGGAGAGTTCCTTCCTTCATCCTCTCGCCTGCTTCTTGCTTTTTCTGCTCCTCCAGCATCACTCAAGTAGAATAAGATATCAAAAGAGAAGCAAATTTTGAATTTTCCTCTCAAATGATGGCGCCAGCGGAAGGCTTCTCGTAGCAGATTCATGAAATATGAAAAGCACGTTTTTATTGTCTCTGTTTCATATACTGACTTGTGTGATGATGTCTGACTTTCTGGACGCTGGCCTGTCATATTTTCTTACTCAAACTAAATGTCCAAATGTGTAATTATTATCAGGGAACCATCTTTGTTTTCCTGCAACATATTGAAGTCTGACTGATGCCAAATTAATGCTTCACAGAGCTTCTGTTTGTCAGTGTTTATGTTTGTCAGCAGCGTCTTTCCTCCAACCTCTCATTAGGACGTCACCTCTGCCTCTCTGCCCACTGTTCATTTTACTATCGCGCAAATATTCCGAGGACACCGAGGCTCTGACCTTTATAATCCCTTCTGGCTGATTGTAATGTTGGGGATGTAAAAAATAGAAAAGTTTATTGCAGTCAGCATAAGTTCCACTGATGAGAACATCTGCTGCGTGGCTGAAATGCTAAATCTCGAGCAACGGCGAAGGAGCAACAGCTCTTATCTCCTTTTCTTTTCCCAGACAGGAATCAGAAACATCATCCAAATAAGCGGTAAATTAATTTCCTGAAGTAGTTTTGGGTTGGATGTTCTGTTTTACCGCAATAAAAGAGTTTTCTCAGGACTGAAGTAATCACACTTTGCACAGCGAGTGTTTTAATAAGATCAAAGTGGCAAAAAATAGACTTAAAACAGATTATCTGATGCCGGTGTTGGGAGGTTGTGCACAACCCTGAGCAGACACACAGCCCGGAGGTGAAGTCTTAACTGGTGTTTTCCTCCTGGTGAGCAGAGTCCCACGGGGCGTCACTTGTTGGCTCTGAGCGGCTCCCCGACTTCGCTCTGGGACCGGCTGCTACGGCTGCCTGCTTCTTGGCATCCGCTCGGCTTGCAGAGAGGTTTGAGCTGAGTGTATAGAATTCTGTATTATTTTATTTTCTTGTTTTCCTCCTTAATTGCCAAAGGAAGGAGCAGATTGTGATGTTCTGTGTCATGCAGCAGGCGTGACCAGAGAGACACATTCTACCACACGGTGATATTACTCACTAAGTGGCTCCGCAGCCGTCGAGTCACGTGTGGAAACTGGGATCAATCAAGAGTCACACATGTGGTTTCCATGCAGCTCTCACTGGTGACTCTATATGTCAAGGTGCAACCGTTTGTCTCACCTCCGGGAGCCGGTGATGTTTGCTGTCGGGAGACATGGCCCAGTAATGTTTCACTCCGGTGTGTATTGTGTTACTGCAATAAAACCGTTGCCTCGCTTTTCTCCTGATGGTTCCACACAGTCGCATCGTGACCTATGGAGCACATGAGGTTTAGTTCTTGCCTCCTTTGTTCCCTCATCCACCGTCTGTGCCGATATAAATACATTTATATCCTACTGTATATTTAATTTGACAGGTTGGTGTCCAGCGTTTGGTTTTGAAAACTTCCCCAAATCTTTGCACGGCTTTCTTCCCTCCTGCAGCTAGATTATAATGTCACGTAATAAATTCTAGCTTTTACAAGTCATGTGGGATGCTTGTCTCTGATTTATATTTGTTCTGACATGCTTGCGAGTCAGGTCTGACAAGTGTGACTCTGAGTGTGCTTCCGTCGCTTCTTTACAAGCTCCACCATCTGGCATGGACGCCCTTAAAAATGAGCAGACCTCGAGTTGCAGTGAGAACCGCAGCATTCCCTAAAAAGGGGGGAAGATAAGTACAGCCCGTCCAAATCATTTACATTTTACTGACGGGTATTAGTCAGCAGTTAAAATAATAACGGATGACAGCTGAAAAAAAAAAACAACCCTCCTCTGAGATAGTGCCGTGATCAATAACATTTCCTCCAATCTTTTTTTGTTTCTTGTAGAACTGAGTAAGAAATGTGCAATTAGTCATGTTGACTTATTAATAATTATATGTAAAGACCTCCTCTGATATAAATCAAGGTTTCTGCCTCGCTAACATGCCCACATGGTGTTCTCCGGTGTAAACAATGGAGACGCGTCTAAATGCCAGGTGCCTCGAAAACACATTTTCTCAATCAGCTTCTGATTAAAAGTGATGAATGAAAACGCTCTTCTACTCCAAAGTTAGAGGAGCTTTTGTTCCTTCGCATTTGCTGTAATGTATTTAAAGACCCCCTCTGGTGAAAATCAAGCTTGTCAATGTGTCCACGTGGTGTTCTCCAAATGTTGGAAGACACGTCATCGGCGAAATAAGCAGCCATGGATAAGCATTTCCACCTTAAAACTAGAGCGTGACAGTTTCAAAAACGTGGATTCAGACTTCTAGGATTTCATACGTAACAAGCCGAAGCAACCAGTCAACTTGCAAGGTGGGCCTTGTTTTCAGAACGTTGAGTAGTTTGAGCAGGGAGGTGGTTAGCATTGTTAGCTCGCAGCTAGAAGGTCGCCGGTTCGCATCCTGCTGAGGACACCCGGGATCTTTCTGCATGGAGTCTCCATGTTCTCCCCGTGCAGCGTGGGTTCTCTCCGGGTTCTCCGACTTCCTCCCACAGTCCAGAAACATGTTGAGGTTAATTGGTGACCGTAGGTGTGAATGTGAGTGTGCTTGCTCTCTGTGTAGCCCTGTGATAGACTGGTTACCTGTCCAGGTGTCCCCTGAGTCAGCTGGGATAGACTCAAGCCCCCCACGACCCGAGTGAGGATTAAGCGATGCATAGATGATGGCTGGATAGTTTGAGCAGAGCTGTGTGTGAGCCGGTGTGCTCGAGCTGCAATAAGTGGCGGATTGGTGGGTAAAAACAGCAGCAGGAACTTTAAGCCTTTACACATTCTAGAGGAAGCAACTTGTGGAGTTTCATCTAAGAGCTTTTAAGGCATTAAGGGAATATTTTCACTGAAATTCAAACATCTAACTTTGATACACAGAGCTGAGGTTTTAGGGGTTTAATCCACGACTGGAGAGGGACTTCTAGTAAGTGGATATTTGCATATCATAGCGTCCTGCGTGGGCACGTCGAGGAAGGTTTGCAGCAGCGAAGCTCACGGACACGTGTTCTTTTTCTGCGTTGCTCCGTCATGTTTGCAGCTCGGTCGCTCGTGTGTTTTATTTACCTTCGTGTTGGATTAGTGTGACACCGAGAGTGCAGCGGGTTGCTGGAACCGTGTCAATCCCCTTGTTTATCCAGACAGCTGGGCTCAACAGGATGCACCGTGTGTCGCTTCAGACGCTGCTGTGAAGGAGTACACAAGGCCTCCCGCTGGGCTTCGTCAAGAGGGAGTCACAACTTGCAAAAGTATTTTAATTGTAGTTTCAAAACGATCGCTCAGGGCAACACGGGTAGTTGTTGGATATCGGTAGGGATGTGTTCCTTCGGCTTCGATTAAACTCTACGCCCTTGAAATCAAGAGTGTTGCCCTCTTTCTGTAAGTAATTAGGTGTGTGATGAACTGAGCTGAGTTTACTTCATTTCTTTAAATGCATCTTAGCTGGTGATGTAGGTGGGATCTCTTCAAACTAATTTTCCTGAGTAAATATTCCTCAATCAGTTAAAATACAGTGAGAAGGTTTAATATTTCCCATCAGTTATTTAAGAAAGCGATATTTTCAGTGTTTTCTAGACTTTTTTCACATCGAGTAAATTGGTTCATACATTTTATATTTTAATTTTGGATAATTGTGGCCTACAGCTCCAAAAAAAACCAAACCAAGTCTTATTTTATTTTAAGCTCCTATTGTGCATCTCTAAGTCTTGTTCCGTACACGCAGCCACGATCACGGCAACTTGACAGCTGAACAGAAGACGATCATGGACCACAAAGGTCATCGCTCCAAAGGCTGGCTGTTGGCAGAGAGCCGCATCAAAGAACATCAACAGGAGGTCGGCTGGAAAGGAAAAGTGGAGGTAGGAGGAAGGTGCACAAGCAACAGGGTTGACCGCAGCTTTGAGGATACTGGCAAAAAAAAAAAGTCCATTCACGAACTTGGGAGAGCTTCACAAGAACCGAGGCAGGCGTCTTCTTGAACCAGAGACAACGTCACAAGAGTCCTCTGTTCAGATGAAAGTCAATTTAGCATTTTATTTGCTAATCAAGGTGGAGAGGCACAGAACCCACGGTGTTTGAAGTCCGGTGGGACGTTTCCACCGTCTGTGATGAGTTTTGGCGTCATGTCGTCTTCTGGCGTTGGTCCACTTTAAGTCATCACAGCTTCTACCAGGAGATATTAGAGCACGTCATGCTTCCATCTGTTGATGAGCTTTATGGAGATGCTCAATTCTGTTTCCAGCAGGACTTCAATGGGTCACTGACCATGATGTCACTGCGCTTGATTGGCCAGCCGACCGACCTGTCCTGAACCTCAAAGAGCCCCACATTATGAAGAAGAAGATGAGAAACACAAAAATAAGGCTGCTTTCAAAGCAACCTGGGCTTTGATAACATCTCAGCAAAGCCACAGGTTGGACTGGTAGAGCTTCACCCAGGTACTGAGTGGATAAATGAACAGAAGATGGGCATTTCTGTTTTGTAAATCCGTTTTTTTGGCTGATCTTAGGACAGATTCTGGCAATTTGAGCCAAATTCAAACAAAAAAAAAAGTTTAAAATATTAAAATATTTGACTTCATGCGTAATGATTACGTGAAACTTTAACTTTTTGAATTCAGTTCTGGGAGGAAAATAAAAATCTCCATGTTCTAATTGTTTGAGACGCACCGGTTTGTTTTTACAGTGTTGTTTGCTCGCAGCTCTGTATCTGACAGCAGCCTTGGATAACACGCCCTGGTCGATGTGTTTGCCCGCCGCACTGCTGGCATTGCATCTAATATCTTGTGTGCTGAGACCCGTCGGTAAACAGCTAATACGGTGCTTCCTTGGTGGAGTTCGCTAAGTAGTCTTCTCAGGTAAGCCTGTCTCGCCACTTAATGCTGCAGTGGAATGAGCAGAAACATCTCCTCCACCGGTGACCCATACATCATAACACGGCGCTGACGTGGAGGGAATCTTAAACGGCGAGCGTAAAAAGGCTGAGTGGAGTATTAATCACGCAGCACTTTGTCTGTAAATGTGAAACTGAGCAGGTTGGAGAGAGGCCCAGCTGCATTGTTAAGGTTTTACAACAAAAGATTCGGCGGCTCACGTTTTCTTCATAATGCAGTAAATTCTGAACTCACCTGAAGAGGAGCGAGAAGAGGAATGAGTCACCCGATGCAGCATGATGTTATTAAATCCTTTTACTTCCTGTCTCTTTCACACACACACACACACATGTTAGCGCAGGGTCATTACCAGAGGCTGACCTGATAAGGGATTTAAAAAGAAAATAGTTTTATGCCCTTCTCCCGGCGCAAACAAAACAAAATCATAATGCGCTGATGAATGACAGTAGAAAGGCAGACGCGCAATGACAGCGATATGTTATGAATAAAAGATCAGATGCTGCTGCGAAACACATCTTTCTTCACATTGTGATGCACCTTTTAGATTTTTTTTTTCCAAGCAAATGAAGGACCAAGCAGTGTCACCGCAATTCATCGAGAAACAGGAACAGTTAGAGGGAAACCATTAGCGGAGTAAACATGTTGTCAAGCATGCTGATTTATCTCATCGCCAAGCTTTCTGCTACAGTACATGCAATTTATTTTGCCGGGAGCAGGCCAGGCTGGGGAAATGCCTGCGAGTCTGCATGATGGGGATGCTGATGGTGATGGATAGTGTCGGATTCACGCTGACCCGTCTTCAGAAACACTCAAGCAGCTTTTTTTAGTTGCGCATTCACGGCGAGTTGTGAGCTTCCCGCCAGCGTGCCCTTTGACATTACAGTGCACCGAGGAAACCGCCAAAGGTCAAGTGTGGTTTTACCAGAGCGACGGTATAGAAAATGCTTCTGACTGGCTGGAAGCTTTCAGCACACGTCAGTCACTGTGTAAATCCCTGCTTCAGAGAGTTCTCTTAACGATATCCTCGTGGAATAGTTCCACTTTTTTTTTTGGAAATGTGCCGATTCACTGTCTTGGAGGATTTTATTAGATCAATATCACTCTCGTATCTTTTGCAAGAAAAATACGAAGCTGCCACCAACACATGGTTAGAATATCTTAAGTCTGAAAACGGTTAAGATGCGAGGCTGGCTCTGTCCAAATGTTAGAAAATCTGTGTAGCAACACCTCGAAAGTTCGCTAATTAACACTTTCAGAAACCAAAATGTGAAATCAAACACATTTTAGTGTTTTTGTTTGGGGGGGACACATGCTGCAGTGTTTTCTGGAAGTTCACCGCGAGGTTGCCGAGTAATCAGCGGCAAGATGGAGAAATTTCACAACATTTCGAGGAAACCTTTGAGCCTGGTGATTGGTTGTTACTGATGAGCTGCTTGGGAATCTACTTCTGTCTTCAGTTTGTAGCTGCGCAGCTCAAGTCTTGTTTGCAAAAAACATACAAAAGGCATCAAAATCCATGTGAGGAGCTCCAGCTGCAGGAAGGAAGTAGAGTTGATCATCTGGAGAATACAGTCTGCACACGAGCACAGCAAAAACATGTATTAAATGACATAAACCTTCTTCTGATGTTCACCATGAGGCGGTAATTTAATAAATGTCCTTTGGAACAGCTATGCTAGCATGCAGACGATATTTTTCCTGCACCTTTGAGTCAATGAATCCATTACTTCCTGGTTCCATTCTATTACAATGAGCATCCAAATCATGGAAATGCTAACCTTGATGCCACCTAGAATAGTCTATGCAGAAAAGGAACAGGACTTTTATTTTCCAAGCGATGTAACCTCAAGTTATCCAACTTTAAAACTCTATCGTAGTCTACAGGTCATGATAGAAACAGTGCTTTTGCATGCCGGTGACCCAGTCATGGAATAAACTGACGATTAGCAAACAAGTCCCCATGAAATCAGATCAGATGTTTACTTGTTTTTGTCACCTATATGCCAATAACCAGCCCAACAATGACCAAAAAAAAAGTCCTTTTATAGGTTAATGAAGCCGTGACAACGATTAAAAAGCATACGTACTAACTTTGTGTTCAATAAACTACGACGGCGATAACGCAGATCGCTTCAGACGATACCGTAGAAAACCTGAGCGCCGTCCTCGTCCTCGTCCGTTATCTTCACATATCAGGACACTCGTTATTACTGCAGCTCGTACAGTTTATGAAAAGAGACACAACAGAAATTATCAGTGACAAGCTGACGGGCGCCACAAACACATTTACCAAAACTGCTCTTAATATCATCAACATCACTTCAGTCCGGATGGGGTTTCTTTTCTCTCTTCATCTTATGGACAATCAGCTCTAATTATGGCCCATCTTTGTGTCTCTTTCTGTCGACTCATCCCTCTCTCTCTCTATCGCACAGAACTGCCCGAGCAGCGTCAGGCTACGAGATAATTTGAGGAGAAGATTTGTCCTCTTGTGATTCTGGCTTATCTCTGATTAGTATTTCTTGAGGATACATCAGCTGGTTCGCTCGCCGAGCATGTGTTCTCTTCGAGGCAAAATCACTGAAGTATTGATTAGCGCTATTACATCCTTGCCACTTCCAGTGGGCAGACTCGGAGCAAGGCTGTTAGCTGATCCATATTGATGAACGAGAACAAATGTACGGAGGATACTCTGCTGCACCAAATAAGTGCTTCTTCAAGTCTCCCTTTTACATCTTTTTATTTTTTTTTAAAGCTTTTGTGGCTTTATGGTAAACTCCCTCTTGAGCACGGATTGTTTCAGTCCTTGGGGAGTATTAAAGGACGACTTTGAGAATTTTCTGTGTTTTGGCTTATTCGCCATACAGCTCACACATAAATCTAACATTTGCCCTTCGTGGCAATTTGCAGGATTCATTAAATTTTTGGCAGCCCCCCCGCCTCAGATCGCCTTGATGTGAGATCTGGCTAACCGAAGGGACGGAGGCTGCACGACATATGTTGGTTGAAGGGTGTTTATGTGTCGCCTGTGTTGTTGTTGTTGTTGTTCTGATGCTCCTGCTGCATTTTTTTTCACCCCTTATTAGCTCAGTTGCTTTGTTAGCTTCTGTCAAATGTGGACTCTGGTGCAATAACGTGCTCGTTTGCTGCAATGTGACAAAGCTGTGAATGGAAATATTATTTTAAAAAAAGCACCACATTGGCAGATATTCATTGCAATACATGGGAAGTTCAGTTTATTTAGAAATAGCTCCACACACGAATATTTTCTCGGTAGAACAGCTCCCGGAGCAGCAGAGTGGCTCAGTGCTGTTGTTTTAATAGAGTCTGGACAACAATGGGAGCTCTGTGCTTCAGACAAAAAACAAAATCAGGTTTTGGATACACCGACAACAATTCTAAGTAGGGTTGTTGTTGTTTTTTATTCATGGGATTTGCCAAAGTCATCCTTTAGGAATGACAAATCCCAACTTGGAAAGACACAAAGGAACTCATGACTGGAAAACAAAGGGTGCTACAAAATGACCAGACAGCAGAAGACGAGCCAGCGTTTGACTGCAGCGCTCCAGCATTTTCATTCATTCAGCGTCTTTAGACCAATAATCCAAATAGTAATTTAAAAAAAAGATGCAATCTCCAAAACAAACACATACGATTTCATATTTCAGTCACTGGTGCAATAATTAAACACAGAAGCTCGTGTTCGCCTGTAATTTCCCCCCGTTTCTGTCACCAGGCCTGCAATTTGCTGCCCGGCCTGTGTTCTCCGGGCTGATGTCAGGGTTGAGTAATTAACATTTATCAGTCTCCAAGAGAGACCTTTCCCCCACAAGGGGAGATTGATGTGTAACCTGCCACGCTCTTTACTTGCCCACTACGCTACAGTACGCTCCCCTCAGCCATTACCAACAACAGGCAGTCGGAGGAGGAGGAGGGGGAGGTGGTGGAGAGAGCTGGGATGGAGGCTGAACTGTCATCAGTCGCCATTATGCGCCGGAGAGCAGCTAATACTGAGTGACTGGCCAATTTGACATGGTGAGATCTGCTCGCAAAGTTCACGGCCGGCAGTGCAGCCGTTACGTCTAATGTGCGCCGACGTGAGGAACGATATCTTTGGAAGATATTAATAATAAAAACGGGACTGATTATTGCCGTTCCTGCATAGAAGAGGAAATATTTCACTTTCTGCTCACATTGGAATCAGTATAGTTAATAGGTAGAATGTGTAAATTAAAGTGTTGAGCCATCATATGATACCAGCACAAATCCAAATGTGCTTTCATGATGTCATATACGTCCATGTGCACATTTATCATGTCACATCTGTACACATCCATACATCAAATCACCAATACGCTGTCTGTATTATAGCTTTATGGTATTTCTTCTTCCATGCTTCAACTGCTGTGACTCCAGTACAGTTAATGTGGATAAAGGTTATTATTATTATTGCATTCCATTATCTACACTCTCATGTTAGTCATCTGTAGTGCAGCTGCGTTTTGTTTTAAGCCGGAGAACCGTAACGTCAGCGAGAAACAACACCGTCGTTGTTCCGGCTGCAGTGATTCCTGCTCTTCATTCCTACACTCCCTTATTCTTCTTTACCTTCAGCCAATGTGCGTAGTTAGACAAGAGATCAATGATTGAATTGATAATGCAGCCTGCCAGCAGCTACCAACTATTTATTGACTATTTTTTGGTGAACATACTTTTTTTTTTTTCCCCTCCGTTTGTTTTCATTCAAACCACTTTAAACCTGTTAAAATCATATTCAACACAGTCACATACTGTCTATTTTAGATATTTCTAACTCTTAGCTAAAGCTATGCATTATATATTAATAAAACTAAAGATATTGGGATTTTAATGGCATGGCAAAATAGGTCTGTAGGTCAGCTTGTGTGCCAGTTTATTGATGCCGATGGCCCAGTGCCACTACGAGGCTGACACGTCAGCAAAACAGGCACATATTATGTATTTCATACAGCTCTGCCTTTAAAGGTTTTGTCTGAAAAGTCCCAGGTTCTGAGTCTCCTCAGTATTTAAACACAACAAATCAGCAGCACTTTGATCAGTTTCTCTTCAGGCAGTTTACTCATCAACAATAATGTATTGTAATTTGCAAACAAAATGAAAAATGTGCAAAAGGCTAAAAATAAAATGTTGAAGTCAAAATCAGAACAGCAGGAAATCCAGTCTCTGGTGAATGGTGAGATGATGAGAAAAAAAACATAGTTTGAGGCTGTTTACTTTTATTTCTCATATTTTAAAGCATAAATACACACCTTTGATAATTAGGGGATCTGGTAATATATTAAAACCTGGGTAGTTCATTCACTTTATCGATTCGCTCTAGTCTTCCATAACCAGACTATTCTCTAGTTTGGCCACACCTCGTTATCATTCTGCTGTAGGAGGTAGAAATGCTCCAGCTTGTTTGAATTTCATCCAACCGATCACATTATCTTGGGTAGTATTAAGCCCAGGAAGCAGTGATGGTGTCCCTTCAAAAATAATGACGAGGGGATTTGTTTTGCATGCAGGGGTATGATCACTGTCTTTAATCTATCACCGCTTAATCCTCACTGGGGTCATGGGGGGCTGGAGTCTATCCCAGCTGACTCAGGGTGAAGGCAGGTTCACCTGGACAGGTAACCAGTCTATCACAGGGCTACACTTAGAGACAGACAACCAAGCACACTCACATTCACACCAATTTAGAATCACCAATTAACCTCAACAAGTTGTTGCACTGTGGGAGGAGAACATTGAGACTCCACGCAGAAAGATCCCAGGTGTCCTCACCGGGACGCGAACCAGTGACCTTCTAGCTGCAAGGCAGCGATGCTAACTACCGATCCACCCTTCAGCCCCACGGTCATTAATGTATGATTTAAAAAAAATCAGATTGTTGTTGTAGTGAATGCGAGGATGGAGGAGGAGAAGCTACATGAGCTGCCTGGCCGGTGGGAGGCTTCTACCCACAATCCGAGTGAGTCAGACTTGCATGATCTTTCCACGCAGGTCTTCATGTATGTGATTGACAGCCGGTTCCCTGGAATGCAGCAGTTAACAGCATTAGTCACGAACGCTGCACATTTCAGTTGTTGGTAAATGAGCGTCAAAAGGTCACTCCAACAATCTCTTTGTCGCTTTAATTAGCGCGACGGGAAGTGGGCGAGCCGCAGGTGGAGCCCGAAGGGATCATTAATGTAATACGTTGATGCTCATCTCGCTGTGTAAATGATTTTAAGATGAAGTAAACGTTGAAGGACAAGCTTTAAAACATTTTCAGCGATTGCTCTGGAAACTTATTGTGCAGCAAAAACAGCGAGAGAGAGACGCGCGATAATTGTCGGTTTGGTTTCACTGTTTCCCCGCAGGCCCAACAAATTGATCCAGAATTCACGTCTAAATCATAACAAACAGCATAATAACAACTTTTGGTGACTCCCACAGTGAAGTCTTCTAAAAGTCTACGGCTTCGTCTGAAGAAATTCAAGAAAAACTGCATTAATTAAACAGACCAGCAAGGGTGTATTTTTGGCCACAAAGTGCCCATCACCTCTGAATTAATTCATTATCTTCCAGCCAGTAAATTATTTCTTTCGGCTCGTCCCGCACACCTTGAGACGGAGACTCTGCTTCAATTAAAAAAGTGCCTGATGAGTCATTGTCACAAAGTCATTCGCGGAGTCGTCGAAAAACTTTGCATTTTGTAAAACGAGGCAGGAGGAGACGATCGCCTGCGTTGGATTTGCATGCAGGGCGAGTCTCTGCCAACGTTACAGCTACCTGAAATGTAGATTTCAACAATCTAACACCATCACAGAAGGATTGTTTTCTGATCTTACATGTGTGGAAACAGGTTAAAAAATGTCCCACATGAGAGCGTTTTTGCCAGTACGGATGAGAGACTTTCACATGACTCAGGAGATTTCCCCTTTTTCGGCCTCGCGACACAGAGAATAGCGCCGTATTTGCCCAGGTGGCTAAATCCCTCCCTCCTCCTTCAGCGTCTCTGTACTCCGGCAGCCTGAAAACATCAGCTCCACTTTGCAGTCCTTGGCTAAGCGGGACAGACAGCAACAGATTGCCCTACAGCCCATTTACCTCCAGTAATAAAGGCCTCTGTGATCCACTCAGAGTCATTTAGGAGGCTAACTGTAACACACATCGCCTGCAACATCCAGCGCGGCTCACGAGCGCACTTCCACAAATTTAATCAGTTACATTTCCAGCGGTAATTGGTAAATACTATTTCTGCTATTACGAGGGACGCTTTGATCCCCGAGGCCAACCACGACTAAAAACCCATGCATAGTGTGCTATGTACAGTAGGTGGATCTGTGAGGACATGTTATATGATATACTGGTGAATCCTTGGACTCATGTGAGGGCCTTTAAGAACACATGACTTCACATTTTGAGTATCTTCCACAATATTTAATATTCATGAGTGAATAAGTAGCAGTCAGTCTTAATATATATATATATATATCTTTAGGTGGTATTTATCAGAATTATTTCACCAGAAGCTGCATTTTCCATCATGAATTATCTTGCTGCTGAATAATTAGACGCCGTCCTGTCGGTTAACAACCTAAACCTCAAAGGTACCTAAAACTTTTTCACCTTATTGGTTGTGATACCAGATAGACATACTTCTATTCCAGGGATCTCCAACGCTGGTCCTCGTGAGCTACTGTCCTGCAGGTTTTAGATGCTACTGCAACACTCCTCACTCAAATAAATGGATCATTAACAGACAAACTTGACAACAAGCTGTTGGAGATCCATTCATTTGAGTCAGGTGTGTTGCAGTAACATCTAAAACCTGCAGGACAGCAGCTCACGAGGACCGGAGCTGGAGATCCCTGTTCTATGCAATATGAAAAACGCTTATGTGAAATAACAAACAACAAGGCCTGTTTCTCTTTTCATGGGTGAATGAAAAACTATTGCAGCCAATGAGACTTTTTCCAAAGGACGTGTCTCCTTAAAAAAATCTAGGATTCATCCAAGACCACCAACTCCTGTCCTGACGTCAGTAACTCTGCACTGAATCTAAACACACAACATGGCCGACCAACATCTGGATTTGTCTGGTTTGTACCTTAAAGCTTGAGGCTTCAGCGCCAACGAGACATTTTTCTCGTCTCGTTCTCCTTGATGCATTCAGTCGAAGCGAGCTAGTAATCACAAGCCTTTTGAGGAAAAATCTGATTTCAGGGTTCCTGGAATCATTGTGCACCTCCACTGTTTGCATTGATCCGGTCCCAAATGACACCCACATATTACACCGGCCTCTTCACTTTCTCTTCTAATATTTGTGCAAGTCCAGTGAAAGGAGTCGTAGTAGCAGCAATCCAATTCATGAATGTGTGCAGCAGATGTCTTTTCTCAAGCACATCTACAAAATACATCCCCTGAAGGATTTTTTGTTTTTGGAGACGTGCCTGCTTTGGTGAACATGCTCCTGACTGCCTATTCTGCTTTTTCTCACTTGTTGGAGCAGAGCAAGAGGCCCCCACAGACAGCAAGAGAGAAGGTCGGCTGATTGTTTATGTCGCTGCTGCATGTGGAGCAGCAGAACATTTGAAGGCACATTTACATTCAGTGTTGCCGCAGCGTGTCCTTGACCACCTGGTAGTTAATGCAGCTGGATTACAATCTGCGTCTTGGGTGCACTAACTTGGGCGCGCGGACGTTTTTTCTCGGCTTCACCTTTAGCAGAGGTGCGTTTTTAGTGCCGCCAGATTACACGGGAACTGCTCGGCCGAATTTCGTGAACATCGGTGCAGAGAACGAGCACGGACAATGGAAGGAGCCGTCCAACGTTGGTGCAAATCACTTCCTTTAAAACCGCAAGATATGGCCTTGGTCCCGGTGGGGAAGCATGTTCTGCTCTTCTGGTTTAATCATGCGGGCACATGTTAATTGCAATTACCTGTGATGCATGCTAATGGTCTCCAAAAGCATTTCGAGTCTCGTCACATATGCTCGGGTCTGAAAATGCATCACGGCCGTGACAACAGGGCATCAACCTCTGAGGCACAAAATGTGCCCCGAGCAACACACGCTCTCAAAAGGAGATGTTATTTGGAAAAAAATAGCGTTGCCATGCTGGTGTCAGAATGTCTAGACAGGCTGATACAAAGGCCGCCGTCCACCACACCAATCATGACATCAAGCGGTATCAGATGAAATGTCTCACTGTGGAAGCAATGGCCTGACAGAGTGTTTACCCTCTAGTCCCCGCATGTGTCAAAGTGACATATGAAAGTACTTATACCCTGTTAAAACCAAGGAGGCGGCGCGGCCATTCAGGGGGAAGGTTGAAAAGGTGTTCAAATGCAGGAGCAGCATGTTTATAATGGGAAGAGAACAGGGTGCACTGCAGCACCATAAAGAAAGAAGAGCTCTATTGCACATTAAAGTCTGGAATGTTTTACAGAGGGTAATAAAGCCGCCGGCTAATCACAATCGCCAGGAGTGCACTATCCGTCAGCCAAGGACCGTGTACGATCATTGAGGTTTACCTTCATAAACAGCGTATATCTTTCTTCTTTTTTTCTGGCGTGAAGGAAGAGGATGAGCGCGGCTTTGCTCTCGCAGTAACAGATTTTAAGTGCGTCTCTCATCTCGGCAGATACGAATGTAAATCGCTTTGATACAGTCATGCTTGATCCGCAAAAAAAAAAAAATAAAAAAATACGGGTTGGTTATTGCTTTTGGAAGGCTAGTCTCATCAAGAAGCGTCCCGGCGATGCTTTAGGTGTCAGAGATAAAGGCTGGAATATTCCACGTCAGCTGGATTCATGTGAGATAAGAGAAGAGGAGCAGAAGCTGGTTCAGATGATCTCATCAATCACAGCCTTTTGTAACCGTTATACTACCTGATGCTCAGCTTAAACGCCCTGTTCAACCGGGACAAACCGCCAGCAGCTTGACCCAGAAACATAAAAAAAAGAAAAAGACGCAGAAGCACCGTCAGCTCATTAGCTAACAAGTTACTATGCAACCACTCACCATGTCACCGCGACATAAACGCGGGCCGGCCCAGCCTATTGTTTAGTCAGCACAGTGGTGACACAATCACATAAGGGAGTATTTTATGATTCATTTGGCTCTGGAGGACTGGGGGCAATTAAGAGTCTCATTCATTACGAGGAGCATCCTGCTGAATAGTAAATAGAGGGTCTTGGTGGAGGAAGATGAAACAGGTTTCCTGCTTCAGACTGACACAGACGCAAGAGCGAGATTTAATCAGGCAGTTTATTCGGCATCCCGCGCAATTATCTTCACTTTACCTTCCACTGACTGCTTTCAATTGTTTGCATGTGTTGTGACTTATGGGTTTGTTTACTTCTGTGATTAAATATTCTTAAATGCAACGATAAAAGGTTTAATAACAGTGATGATAAAAGCAAGTATATCTTGTCATCTGTTGAGCACTATTTTTTTGGTTTTACCTGAAAAAAAAATTCACCACATTTCCTTAAAACTCAGGAATTTTCTGGAGCCTTCCTGAAAGAAATTGCCTTGTTCACATCCAACCGAACACTCTCAGAATTTGCATTTAAATGTGCGGCCGGAGCTTCACCGCTCTCCACTGACTCGGGTGCCATTTTTAGCCACGCTGCCATGCTGCATTGCTCTATGAAATTGTTGCTTCATCTGTCCTTAGGCTTTGTCCCGAAACCCATTTTCTGGCTTCTTATAACAAGAGGTTGAGTACCTGATTCATTACGAAGTTTCGAATCTGTCTGCGGTTTTCGGTTCTCGCTTTCTTATTCGGTTATCTCTCCCGGCTCCCTCGGCAGCCTCCTTTCCACAGAAAACAGGGTTTTCAGTGTCAGCGTTTCGTTGCCTCTGGGTCTTACGTCAATATACATCTGTTGCTGTTCTCTTTTTTTTTTTTCTCTCTTTAAAGATGTAACAGAAAACTCATCTTTTTAAATCAGCTTCCAACCCCCCGGTTTTTTAATCTGCATACATATAACGCATCTGGTTATCCCTGACAGATCCACTCGTCTTGTTTTCTCTGTTATTCTTTTCACTTTTCGTCATTGTCTTCCGCTGCTTGTACATATTTGTTGAGCTTTAATTATGTTTTGTTCATTTTCCTTGAGTGGCTGCCTTGAAATTGGCTTTTGAAGAGAAAAAAAAGCATCATTATCGCTCTAAAGTGCAGTTTGTTGGAAATGTTGGAGAAATGTTGTGTTTGTATCAGTGAAGGTCTTTTCATAAGGATTCTGACTGGTGGTCGTATGTGACCTGTTCCAAGACAACAACGGCATCAGACACATTCCTGCGAGACGCTCTGCAGATTAGAAATGCTCAAATGAAAACAACTAAGCAAACAAACTCCAGCGGTTAAAAAAAAAAAAACACACAGGCAACGCTAGCCCCGTGTCTAATGGAATCTGGTGCCAATTATACAAAGCAGAAAGAAATAAATTGAAAATGTTAAAGAAGCTTATGAGGTCATCACAGAAAAAGTGCTTTATTCAGTTTAGTTTAGTTTAAGGTTGGGGAACAGGAGGCACTCTGCCTACTTGATGATAATTAGAGATGACGTATTTTGGTGCAGAGGCTCTCCTGAATTTAATTCTCTTCACTAAACAGTGCAAAATGAAACGAGGCTATTTCCAGGATTTTTTTTTATTGACACGTAAAACACACAAACATGGTTTGGCATCAAATTCAATCAGCCAAAGTGGAGAAAAGAGCTCTGCATGTAGTGCTCTGGTGGAACTTGCCAACGCCTTCGGCACACTATCGCATAACTTCTTGTGGGAGGTTTGGACTTTTCAGTCAAATGAGTAAAGGAAAAGTGTATTTTAAAAATATTCAAATATGGATCACAATAGCAGAGTTCAGCACAGAAGGGCAGCATCTGCATAGAGGCGTCAAGATAGAGTGTGGAAAATCCCATCGGCGATCATTACGGCATCATAATGGGTTTAAGGCAAAGAAATGCTACAGAGAGGGTCTCACCTCCCACCCAGCAGGGCACATACGATTACAGCCCATCGTATGCAGAACTCTGTGCGAAAGGTCACCGAACAAACTTGATGAACACGGGTTGCAAATTGGACGTAGAGACTGGATCACAGCCTTTACCAAAGGAATCTTTATTTCACAACCCCTTGTTAAGAGAGAACTGTCAAGAAACAGCGCTGCACAGAAGAGAAAACAATTCCAGCTGTCTTAGAAAGTGCAGAGCAAAGCTTAAGTGACAAGGAGCAGCTTTAGGAGATCAGGCAGGAGAACGAGGTACAAAGAGATAATTGAGGGCATGGAGGTGTCGAAGCTACCTCGCAACTTACAGGAATTTTCTTTTTAAAAATGTTTTTTAAAAAACAGAAAAACAGGGTCCTATCCTCAGTAGTCATGTGCATTATTGCTTTGAGTTGTTTTGCTATTGAGCTGCTCGAAGATCAACGTCCAGCAGGGAATACAAGTATTCAGACATTCACACAAGTTATTTTAAGTTGTTACCATTAAAAATCCAGCAAAAAAAAGAGATGAAAAGTTGGAAAAGTGTTCAGTTTGTAGGGCAGGAAGTGGTTTGGGGTCTCTGTTTGGGGTTCCATCTTAAGTAGCTCAAAGAAGGGAAACAGTAAGATTAAAGCAATTTGAACACTGTCATGAGTGCAGGCCGGCGTGTAAAACAGGCAGGACTCCGTCTGCTCTGATTGATCAGTGCAGTCAGAATTATTGCAGGGGTCAGCAGAGAAAGAGAAAACAGTGGTCCAACCCACTCAAGGCCCTGATTTCTCTTTACTTCTGCACTGCATGCTGACAAAATACATTTCACAGCAATCATGTCATAGTGGCCCAGATGTGTTTGGTCTGGAGCCAGCACAATGGATGGGACTGACTGTGATGTGCCACAGCTCAGTGGTGAGTTTTTACAGAGCTGGCAGAGGCCCAGTGGCAGCTCCAGAGCAACTCTGCCCTCTATCTGAGCCACGCAGCCGCCAGCTTCTCCCTTAAGAAGTGACTTATACTGCTCGGAAAATTGCCGTAATGAAATAAAAATGAAGTCCAATAAAACTATAATAATGAAAGTGAGACTAATGGGATAACATTTCACTGTAATGGCTTTGAGTTTTAACGGTTTATTAAAATCGCGTCGTCGCTATATGTTGGTACATGTGTGTATTTATTTAATAATCATATTTTTTAACAATGTCTTCTTTAATATCGGCCATTCTGGTGTAAAAGGTTTTAAATTTGAGCTTTAAAAAGGAGTCTAAGGTTAAATTTTGATTTAAATGGCACTTATATCGCCTTTATTCAAGGCGCTTTACAATGTGTTTCATTCATACACCAATGGCGACAGAGCTGCCATGCAAGGTGCTGCCTGCCATTGGGGGCAACTTCAGGTTCTTGCCCAAGGACACTTCGACTGTGTAGGGGCGGGGATTGAACCACCAACCTCAGAAGACAACCTGCTCTACCACCTGAGCTACAGCCTCCACAAACTTTGCTTTTATTTTCCGATTTCCGCCCGTTTGACATCAGAATGACGGCTACACTGAGAGAAGCGTGCAGAACCCTCCTTTTTCTACGGCTGCACCATTTCATCAAATTCAAAATGCTCCAACGGCCTTGTGCATCATTTCATGCATTCCCCGAGAATTAACCTGAGATATTTGGTATCTTTGAAAACCTTGAGAGCTGCACTAGCTCCATAGCAGCGCTGAATACGAAATAATAACATGATTAAACCGTGCTTTTTTTTTTTTTGTCAAGAATGGTTCGACACAAAGCTACAGCCATCAATTAGCAATCGGAGAAGAAAAGTTAATAGAAATATGTGGAATTCTTTTTGGACACTATTTCACCACACTGACTACTAAACAGCCAGATGCAAGTGTAGCCTCAACGGGAGCAGTGCAGTAAGTTCATTTTGTCATTTTGCTGACTGTGTTTTGCACATAAATTACTCTCGGACTGTTGGAATCGTTCTGGAGATCCCGTGTCTATCCTCGGTCTTCTCAGGTGTTTTTTTATTATTTTGTTTTGAGAAACCTACTCAAAGCGAATTGAGATGAAAATCTAAGTGACAACAAAGCTCCATGACGCTACGAATTTAATAAATTGAGATGATACCATGTCAATATAATCTATGCCACTGAAATCCTGTTTTCGGTTCCCTGAGTGGATATGATGACAACTATATTATTCATAAGTGGCAAAGGTGTCAGCAGCAAGCTGCTTATGCTGAATTCTAAAGATTGAAAATATATCACACCGCTGTGGGACGACGTACAAAAGCCCCTTTATAATATAAAAGTCAGAGAAAATGAATAGAAATGAAAAAGTCTTCAAAAGCACAACCCTTCCCTCAAATCAACCCTCCTCTGCTTTTTTCCCACTTTACTTCTACCTCTCATTAGATGAAACAACAAATTATTCCCAGTTGAAAAGGGCCACAAAAAGCTGACTTTTTATAATATAAACACCATCATATATACCTTTTGTCATGTTGAGCTTTGCTTCTAGTCCCAGCGTCTTTGGTCTCAGTCGGGGAGGCCTCCGCATGAGACGTTCAAAGAGAAACACCTGCTGTCACACCTGAGGGCATTACAAGAGTTTCAGAAAAAATAAAAAAAAACAACCACTAATAAGACGTCATGAATTATGCCGTAAGATATCAGAAAGAACAATATATGAAGCTGAATGGCTGCTTTTGCTGCCTTATAGGAGTTCAACTCATGTTGCACAGTAGTTAAAAAGGGATGGGATTTTCTTAATCTTTCTAAACTTTCAAACGGTTTTTAACTTTTTAAGGTTTTGCTTTAAGCCGTGCTAATATTTGCTTTAGTCGTATGTTGGCAGGTTGGTTGGTTGGTTGGTTGATCGCCATGGTGATAGCGGCGTGCATAGACGCAGCGCCCCCTTCAGGACACAACGAAAGTGAACATTTTGAGTGTCTTGTCCATCCCAGACGTTCATTCCGCAAAACTTGTGGCCAGGAGACTTTGCTACACCAACACGGAGTCCGATCAGAGACGACGCCGGCAGTTACCCGAGAGAGAAGGAAGTGGTACGAACGTAAACAAAGGAGGAGGAAGAGAGCCGGTATCCATGCTAGGCTAAAGGCTAACCCCTCCAGACCAGCAGGATCCATGCTAGGCTAAAGGCTAACCCCTCCAGACCAGCAGGACCATCCTCCTGCTCTCCGATGTCCGCTCCCTCCACAACAAGCTGGACGTTTGCTGAGAGAAACCCTCAGAGAGTGGAGGGACTGCTGTGTGTCTGCTTTAACAGAAACATGGCTCCATGACAGCATCCCAGACGGACAGACAGCTGGAGGGGATGCAGACAGACAGACAGACAGCTCTGGGCAGCATCTGCAGCTTCACCATCGTCACACCATCGTGTGTGTCTGAAGACCTACCAGGACCTGAAGAGGTTCACCATGTTCAATGTGATGGCGGCGTGCACGGACGCAGCGCCCCCTTCAGGAGACAGCGACAGTGAACGTTTAGCGTCTTATCCCAGACGTGCATTCTGCAAAACTTGCTGGTGGAATAATCCTGAAGACTCTCTCATCTGGCCTGTACTGCTGTGTATGCACAGAAAAATGGCAATAAATGATTGATTTGGTGTCTCCGCCACTTTGTTCTGCTTTGTTGTTAGATGTATTCATTCATGTTCCTCAGAGGGTGCATCCTATTGACCTTGGTGATCCTCTGATCTTCCCTTGAGCACCACCAACATATCAAAGCTTTCACTCTGGAGCAAGTCTCCACTGCTGTTATCAACATGTCCGCTTTTGGCCATTTATCTTAAAGAGCCCACATTATACTTTCTAGATTTGCCCCTTTCATTTTGTGCATTGTTGCTTTTTTGTGGAGGTAAAAGGTCTGCAAAATTGACACCAAAGGCAGTTCTGTCCCGCAGAAAGCGCAGCTCGATACCCACCTGAAATGCCTCATTTGAAGTCCAGGCTTTTCTTTCCATTACTTGCTTGCTATGTAACAAAGTGCCTGCTCTCACACAAAAAAAAGAATGAGCTGTTACCTCACAGTCCTCTATTATTTCCTCACTAGGTCAGCCTCTTCTGAAGCTGCATCCTTGTCCTCATAGATCTGGGCTCGGGGTACATAACTAACCTTGTTTCATTTAATTGTAAACCTGTAAATGTGCATAATAGGAGCCTTTCAAAGCGAGGCAGCTGCGTCTAAGCACAGCCTCTAACGTGGCTTTAGATTTGTCCTTTTCCTTTCTTACCATTGTCGCCGTTGTTATTATTATTATTATTATTATTATTGGCAATAAACTACAGTGTCGATATTTCGTGTCAAAATGGAAATGGATTTTTACAAAGCAATATACAGCCAAGTGGTGCTGGAAGTCACACAATTAGTAAATGAGATCTCATCTTATATAACTGTGGTATGAAGACACCTGTATCTGTGAGGTGGTGAATCAGTACTTCTGGCTATAACCGCACCATAAAAACAACAGAACACTCTAAGCACATCTGTAAAAACGTTATTGAAATGAAAATCATAAGTCAGTAGATGCATACAAGTACATTTCCCAGTCACTGAATATCCCTCGGAGTCCGGTTAAGTCCATCATTAGGCAATGGAAGGATTATGGCATTTGTGTAAATCTGCCTCGAGCAGGCCGTCCTTAAAAATCGAGGTCTGCGCGAGAAGGAGACTCGTGAGGGAGGCCACTAAGACACCAATGACTCCTTCACCAGCTGAGATGGAGGAGACATGTACAATTCTTGCCAGTTCCTCACCAGTCAAAGCTTTAGTAGATGAAGAGAGCAGCAAAGAGAACGCCGCTGTTGGAAAAAACGTTAAATATTGGCTGGAGTTCACAAGAAGGCATGTGGGCGAATCTGAGGTTCACTGAATAGATGTTCTTTAGTCTGATGAGACCAATGTCGAGCATTCTGGCCATCAGATGAGACGCTATGTTTGCCAAACATATAATCACAAACACAGCACCCCCGCTGTGAAGCACAGTGGTGGCAGCATCATGATGTGGGGGTGTAGCAGGCCCCGGAAGGCTTGTGAAGGTAGAGGGTGAAATAAATGCAGCAAGAACAACCTGTCTGCAAGGCAAATGCAACTTGGGAGAAGACCAGTTTTCTAGCAAGACGCTGACCAGTACAATGCAGCAAAAGCTCTACAGAAAGACAACAAGGTGGATGTTTTGGAGCGAGCCCAGGCCTCATTTAAAGAATTTGTATCTTGACCTGAACTTATAAACCCTATGCAACCTAACAGAGCTCGAGTGTTTATGCAAAGAAGAACGATAATTGCAGAGTCCAGCTGTGCCGGGCTGATTGGGACCGATCCACGCCGACTCAGTGCTGTGATTGTGGCCATAGGTGCATCGACTAGACACTTACCTGAAGAGGGTAAGTACTTCTGCAATCACTTTATATTATTAATTCGTTGGTATTATTTTGAAGAAATCTTTGTTTACTTTTGACATGAAAGTCAAATAAGTCAAAGTACACTGAACTGTTGAAATGCAATGAAAGGGTCAAACCTGAGCATGTTTTTTAAAATGACAGACTATCATCCTAACCTGGGTCACAGCTTATTTATTCATATTTTTGTGACTTTAGGAAGATGGAAGTGTGAGCCGTGAACGATGCCCGAATCAGACGACGCAACTCCATTCAATTCAGTTCATTATCAACAATAACAGAGGGCAAAGAAGGTCAGGAAAAAGCTATTTGGATTATAGTAGGCAAACCTTCAGAGAGAGAAATGGAAAGATACTGATCAGCTTTTTTTCCCCCCTCAATCCTCACACTAAAAGTTATCTGCGCTCCAACTTTACAACACAAAGTCTTTCATCTGGAACATGTCATTGCCTGAGATGGATGAGTTCTGTCAAATAGCACCAACCCCCATCTGAACTATGGCCAAGACCCCACCTGATTTACATGAAAGTACAGAACAGCGCTGTGTTCTCCTTACACGTTCTCTTTTTTTCCACATGGACACACTGAGCCCCTCCCTGACTTGCTCCTGACAGCCTTCATGTCTTAGCTGGGCTGCAGCCACCGAATCCATCATCCTTCTCCAACTCTGCCTGCTCGGCTGTCTGATCAATGATACCACTAATAATAACTGCCACACTGTCACCTCACCTCTCATCATCCCAACTGGCACAGCCGGGGGCAGCTCTCTGCAGATTGCCTCCACAGATTAGGACTCCATTAGAGAAACTATTTACCCACCTTTTCCTCCCCTCAGGCTCCCCTTCACTTTGTTTGCCCACCAAAAAGACCCCAATGGAGGACAAAATAACCTTTTTCAAAGTGAAAAATAACTGCTTCATGTATATTACTCCAGAGGCATCTGATAAAACTGGACTCAGGAGTTCCTGTTTCGGGGCACAACTCTAGCGAGACTTGTGGTAAAGTTTGAGCTTGTGGTAAGAAACTGCATCCAGGTTTTGTCTGTGTGAGCGCCATTCATCATGCCGCCAGTGCACACCTCCGTGGCATCCTGAGTTAAAGGTTAACTTGGAACACAGCCTCTCCTCTCCAGTTTACTCAGCATTAAGTATGTAGAGCCACACTCGGCTTTGCAGGAATGAAAAAGCCTAATGTACCAACATATTTATCAAGTGTGAATCTATATATTTTCGGATAGTTTTTTTGCAAAAGAGAGGCAGAAAAAAAATCTCTGGTTAGGCCCTCCGGGCTGCCTCGGTGGTTTGAGAGCAGAAAGAAGTCCCGTAAATCACCGGGCCTGGCACCCCAGCCCATTACAGCAGTCACTTAAACCAATCATTAGAGAAAGAAGACCCATTGCATTTCTGCCCTTCTCTGCCATTACCACTTCTATATTAATCATCTGCTTCTCTGTAGAAGGAGCGAAAGGAACAAAGGTTCTCATTTACCCCCAAACAACAGTACGGGGATCTTTTGGCCTTTTATCTGCATGAGTAAGTTGATTTGAGCCGCCGCGGAGTCAGAAAGCACTGTTGCTCAGAATATAAAATGATGTAATCTGTGAAATCTTAATACAAGCGAACCTATATAACTTTTAGGAATGATGAGCACAGGCTCCCACTGGCTCTTTTAATTAAGCGCAATGAGCCTTGTAAATCCAATATTCATCCAATAGGGAATGATTTACGGAAGAATAGCTTCTATTACACAATAGAAAAATAGGTATTTAAGCAGATACAAATGATCTATTATGATAATGTAACTCCCTTGTCTCTCAAATTTCCCAAAAGGCAGTAAAAGTGTTTTGAATTTTCAATGCCAATCTGCCCTTACGAGGAGAGAGAAATTACTAGAGTGAATCTCGTCTCTGGCAGTCCATTATCGGACCGGGTTCTCTCCAGGTAATTTCGCTGGCAAGCGAGTGTAGTCCTGATAGACAGAATGGAAAAGGAAAATGTCATATTTCTCCCCACCACTCTTTAATTCATGAGTCCTCTGCCTTATCAGACCACTGGAGTCCTGACCTGTTTTACTTTCTGCAGGTGTCCATTGTGTGTGTGGGTGTTCTTCCCCCAGAAGACGTCAGTTTTTCCCTTCCCTAACACTGCGCAGGCCAAGGTTCCCCTGCTTCCCCCAAGGGACTGATAACACCTCACACATACTGAGTCAAGGGGATGGGATGGGATAAGGCTTTCAGAATTCAGAATTGGTTTTTCCTTAAATTTGATTAGCATTTCATGGTGCTCCATTTTCTCACCCGGCACCAAGGGCAAGCAGCGGGGATTATACAGCCTACTTCATACATGCCAGACACGCGTAAAAATAGTGCTGGCAAAAAATACTTAGCATTTCTTTTAAACTGCTAGGGGCAGCAGTAGGTTGGTGTTTAGCCACAGTGGACCAAGGAAGGAAAATCAGACCGCCGTTGATGCAAGAGAAAATTGCAGTTTATCACAACTTGGGTTTCATTTCTTAAGTTTTGGCCATCATTTATATTGGCAGTAAAAAATGTACTCACTAGCCAGCTTCCTTAGCCGGGGGCCAACCCTTCAAGGCACTGGACTTTGAATGCTGCATAGCTGCCAATGCTGCCGACCACTATCGCCGTCCTCGTGGATGGTGGACTCACATGGCAGCGACGCCTGGCTGCTGAGTCCGTTACTGAGGCCCCACAGGTGAAGGCCAGACACGTGCCTAAGAACTCCCCTCTCGGTTCTGGTTCCAGGAATGGCTCCCAGTTTCCCTTCTCGAAGAAAGATGTGTCCGTCCTTTAGAGTCCACTTCAGTTGTTCACTCTTTGTCTAACCTCTCACCTGGAACACATGTACCATGAGAGATCCTATCAGGAGCTTTTCCTCCTGACAAAATAGCCAGGATCTTTGGGGCAAAAAAAGCACAGTGAGGTGACAGTTTAAGGAGTAGAGCAAGAGTCTGACGATGTGCTGGTCTGTCATAGTGAAGAAGATGCTGATCTGCAAAGTGAAGCTCTCAATCTGTCAGTCAGTCTACATTCCTCACCTTTGGCCATGAGCTCTAGGTGCTGATCGAAAGAACAATATTGCAGTTACAGGTGGTCAGAATGAGTTTCCTGCACACTTACTGTCACAAGCAGGCTGAGGAGACTCAACACAGCTCACACTAGAGCTGCTGCTCTATTTCTTTGAAAGGAGCCAGCCGAGTTGGTTCAGACGTCTTACCAGGATGCCACCTGGATGCCTCTCAAAGGAGGCATGCCCAGACGCACTGGAGGAATCACTGGCCTGGGAATGCCTCGGGGTCCATCAGGGGATACTCAGGGAAGTACTCCGGGGATCAGGACATGTGGGTTATTTGCTCAGACTCCTCCCTCCGCGACCCAGTTCTGGATAAGCAGTGGACTATAATGAGATGAGCTGAGATTACACTCACTGAGGTAATTTCAGAGGTCTCACAATGCTCGAGCATTTCTAAAAAAGAAGTCCACTGGGGAAAGAAACTCAAGTAGTCACCTGAGAAGTTTACCTGATTGTAGTATTTGTATTATCAGATTGTCGGG
Source organism: Stegastes partitus (assembly GCF_000690725.1). Classification (NCBI taxonomy): domain Eukaryota; kingdom Metazoa; phylum Chordata; class Actinopteri; family Pomacentridae; genus Stegastes; species Stegastes partitus. Next base: position 149,300 of record NW_007578122.1, on the reverse strand, counting down.
TAAACTTTGTTTTGCCTGATTATCGTCAAGTGTTTGATGAAACCATTTGGAAAAGAAGTGGCAGCAGAAGTAGTGTGAGATCTGGGTGATCATTTTGCTGAGTGCAGATTCCAGGAATCCACAAACTATATGAAAAAGGCTTCTCGTGCAAGTCAGTGGTGATGTTGGAGGATTGAAAAAGTGAAAAGGCACAGGCCAGAAAGTGAAAGAATTTACAAATACTGACACCAGCAAGTATTTCAAACTCGGCACGCTCTCTCAGACGTCACCAAAATTGCTGAGTTATCAAAATACTCCCAAGACGAAAACTCCAAGATACTTACTGAAAGAAGCTGAAATCCTCCTTTAAAATCTCATGCATGCATGTTTCCTACATCTCAGGTAATATCTCCAGTGTGCCCAATGACACAAAGCAGGTTTATGTTAATGAATCTGCATGTAAAGATAATATCCCGGCCTCTGATTGAGTATGAATAAAATCAGAGTGGGTTAATTGCACTGTGATTGAATCTAATCAAATGAAAGCGGAGCAGTTAAAACATAATTAAGAAGAGGATTAGATTGTGGATGAGCTTTTAGTTAAACCCATAAGTCATGAAATTGATCAGAGAAGATGAGCAGAGACGCCGGCTGCCAAGAGGAAGGGTGCTGCCAGCGAATGATAGATCACGAGTCAGACGGATCTCTGCGCCGCTGACGTACGAGCCGCAATCAAAACTTGTCAGCTGGAAATTTTGTTATAACTTTTGACCTATTGGTAAATTGACGTTGATGTCAATAGGAAATGATAGCGGAGAAAAGGAGGGGGTCAATTTCATTAGTTTTAATATAAAGGTAGCAACGTTTGCAGTGAAATTTATGGCATTCATATTGACAGAAACATGCAGTTGGATTATGTCAGCCGGGCAGATATTTTACCATTACGGATAGCTGCTTTTGTGGAATGTGGCAAGAGTGAGGTATTACCTGAATGCAGCTTTCCATCAATCATATCATGTGGAATAATATTTAAAACTAGGGAGGCCCAGCCAACAATACTGCATCCATTTGTCTTGTCCTTCATTATAGTCTTTCTCTATTTGCATTGATTGGCTACAGAAAATGAATGTGGGCAGCGAGAGGAAAGATTTAGAAAAAAAAAAACGAGAGAACGGCTGAGTGCGTATGTGAGGGAAGGAAAAAGAGAGATGGGATGAGAGACAAAGACAGACCGACGAGATTAGGAGGGTAGAAAAACCCCGAGCCAACAGTAACAGAGGAGTAGAGAGGTGAAAAACAGACGGCAGCAGCATGTCAGGATTAGAAAAAGGCAAAGTCGGAAATTCGGGGTGAAAGAGGAAGAATCATGCAGCCAGATAATGACGCGGGTTAACCACAGGTTCGGTCCTCGTCCTGGTCACGGTGAGGTCAAGTAGGTCCACATCCATCAGCGCCGGATTGTAGGATGGTCTCCTAAATGGTCCGGTTCCTCCCCTCCCAGCCACCACAGAGTGATGACGGCCTTGTCTGAGATAAAGGCCGATCCATTGGCCTGATTTGTAGCCAGTGGGGCAATTTCAATACCCGTCTTTGGCTTGATAGATGAGGCCCCCGTTTGATAAAGGGCCAATTTGCCATGGGGCCAATAGGGATGAAATTGCAGCAGTCGCCTTTATTTTGTCCTCTCCTCAATCCACAGCCAGGCTTGAGGGTGGGGGGGGGACACACAACCAGAAATGCAAAGCAGACACAGTAAAAACAGATCTGGATGGAATATCGGTCTTTTAGCTTGTGGCAGAGATCGCCTTTGATCACGAGCACATCCTGTGTTTTTTTTTTAAGCAGCGGTGGAAAGATGCTATCAGATGAGTGACAGGAAGTAAAATAAAAACAGCTTCGAGGAGGGACCAGGCTGCTCAACATATACACGGAGCGCTGCTGTACCAATCGATGGGCGCAGTTCAACCGCAGTAAAATGAGATACTAAAAAGATCCATTTCAGCCGCCTGTCAATCCTCCCGCCAGACTGAAACTCACACTGGATAACCGCTAAGTAAGTGTCAAACTGGGGATGCCAATCAGAAATCTACAGATTCGGTGCTGGTCCGTCCTTTCTAACTGCAGCATGGCGAGTACGGCCGCCATTGCTGCTGAAGCACCTGAATCAAGTTCCTGGATTCCAAATTAAACCAAAGCACCAGCATACTGATTGCCATCTCTGGAGGAATGTGTAATCCAGAGGGGTGTATATGTATCTTTTCAATTTCAAGGAGTCAAGCACCCAAAATTGGCAAAAGCCTATGGGGAGCGCTATATTCTTTGTTCAGTCCCAGAACGTCTCCGTAGTAATTAGGACCGTTATGTGCTTTAACCGGCAGAATCGAGGACAACCAAGTGTAGTAGGACACCTTAATGTCACGCCTCGTGTAAGTATGCCTGGCACCGCGCTAGACAAAAGGAAAAGAATAAATGCCGATGCTTACGAGAGGCCCGCGTGCTGTCATGAAGCTTCTTTTCATCACTTTTACCACTCCACCTGTGCCGCATTAAAATATGCAAATCAGATCTGGGGCCATGTGATTAACTTGCTGCTTGGTGATGTGAAGATGCCGGCTGACAAAGTTTTGACACGGGAGGTGGAAGACGCTCTTGATGTGGGTGACAGGGTTCATGCGGAAGCACCGCCTGCATGAAAAGCTCGGCGTCGTTGATCAGCAGGAGTCGACTGCAAACGCTAGACTCCGGGGAAGTCGGAGAGTTTTCCAGTTTGCACTTTGTGATTGTAGCTGGTTTGGCTTTTGGGGAAAGAAAACAGAAGAGAACTGATCAGCTAATTGATTGTTTGGTTAGATATACTCCCAGCAGATTGTGATGGATTCAAAAAAGCCCTTTTTTAACATAACTTGCTATGACTGAAAGTGGTAGCACTGGGCTGCTAGCGGTTTTCCTCAAGACCTCACAACTACCAACAACACAGGGCATTTCAACAAGATACGCCATTTAGGAAATAAGAATAAAGTACTTCCTGGTTTGGCAACATGGCCGCCATGAACAACCTGGCTCCTGTTTGAAGCAAGAAGCAACCACAACAGTCCCAAGCTGACACAGAAACCCTGATCTCACTGCTATTACAACCATTGTGTGACCAATGTGATCGTAGACACAGAGTTCAAGAGACAAGGAGCTCAGACATCAGGAGGCAGCTCAGAGTAGAACCGATGCTTGTTGGAGTTGAGGTGAGGTGAGGTGGTTTGGGTATCTGCCACCAAGACGCCTCCCAGAGGAAGCATTCTGGGTTCGTCCAGCTGGGAGTACAGGGCGACTCCAGGCTACAGTGGAGGGATTATAAATTCTTTCTGGCTTGCAAATGTCTTGGGTTCCCCCAGGAGGAGATAGACAAAGTGGGCAGGGATCTGGACACGTGGGCCGCTTTGCTTCGAGCGCCGCCTCCGCGACCCGAGTCTGGATAAGCGGTGGCAAAGCACCCAGTTGTATTGATAAGTAGGCAGGTTTTGTTAGCGACTGATCTAGTCGAAATAATACCAGCTGAATGTCAGTTTTGAATCCTCACAAGTCCCGGAGCTCTCCCCGTCGAGTGAATGCCCGTCCGACGCTCGCTCTTTTGTTTGTTTTATCTCGGTTTCTATCACCCTCCTTCCTCGCCTTCTTCGCCTCCTCTGACAACGGGGCTCTTTTTCTTTTTGCCAACTATTTCACAGAGTTTTCACAGTTACTCCATTTGTTCTTTTAACCGTAAATCGAGTCTGGTTTTTCCCGGGAGATTTCAGCACCGGTGGCAGATAGAGTTGCATTTATTTTTTTGAAGGCAAGGCTTGTAGGAAACCACTTTAAACATGGATGGTGTCAATATTCTGTAGCAACTGGATTTACATCAACATTTCAACATTTACTTTGCATTGATAAATCATAGGAATTTCCTATTAAAACATATAAAACATAGTCCATCCATCCATTATCTATTCACTGCTTAATCCTCACTAGGGTCATGGGGGGCTGGAGTCTATCCCAGCTGACTCAAGGTGAAGGCAGGTTCACCTGGACAGGTAACCAGTCTATCACAGGGCTACACTTAGAGACAGACAACCAAGCACACTCACATTCACACCTACGGACAATTTAGAATCACCAATTAACCTCAACATGTTTCTGGACTGTGGGAGGAAGCCAGAGAACCCGGAGAGAACCCACGCTGCACGGGGAGAACATGTAAACTGCAAAAAGATCCCGGGTGTCCTCACGAGGACGCAAACCGGCGACCTTCTTGCTGCGAGGCGACAGTGCTAACCACTGCTCCACCTTACAGCCCATAAAACATAATGATCGGAGTTCAGTCATATTACCAGGCCATTGAATGTGCATGCTACCATTACTTGAACACACAAAAGCGTGACTTAAACACAAACTTTTATATCTTTAGGGAACCATTTCAACAATTTATCATTTACTTTTAGTTAAATATTTTATTTATTTATTGATTTCTCTCTACTTGAATCAATTATCTAATATTTTTAGGTATCTGTCTACGTGATTTAAAGCATTTTTTTTAAATTAGATCATTACTTAATGTTGTTTTTATTGTAATATCGTGGCTTATATAGTGTTGTAATTATAATTAACAGATTTGTTTGTGTGCTTGCTCAGCAGCCACTTAGCATGCACCCTTAGTCACGTTTAGGTGTTACGACACACTCAATATGTGCATATCATTTTTAATCCAATTGTAGGGTTATCAGCTCGGCAGAGCTACTCCTCAGTCTTTCTACATACTCAGCAGGGAGTCGCGCCACAGGTCTGGAATCAGTGCTGTGTGCAGTTTGGAAGTAACAGCGGGGGGTTGGAAGGATGCTGATTGGAGAAACGGCAAAAAAAAAAAACACATGGTCTATGTGTGAAAAAAACAAAAAACATTTCAACTCACGGACAAAACACGACAGAGATAATTTGGCAATCTGCGAGAAATGTCACAACAGAGGAGGTGTGAAATGAAAATGGAAATTTCATAAGATATATTACAGAAATTTAGATTTTTAACAAGCCCTGAGAATACTTTAGTTACAGACATGTGCGAGATACAAAACGCGATTATACCAACCAACGCTGCGATTGCACCACCTGCGTTCATTACAGTCATGTTGCGGAGTCATACATCAAAGCTCAGCTTCTCAGACAGAGATTAGCCGTAATCTTGTTTCTGCCTCCTGTGTCTCGTTGTGTTTCAGAATTTCTCAGCTTGTGCGCGCTAAAGCGTCGACGGCAAATGAATTTCAAAGAATTGGTCACCGAGCCTTTTGGAGCTCACGACACAGAGAAACATGGGATATATTGAAATACTTTGGAAACAATCATCACCCACAGAAACAGGAGGGAGAAAACCTTCTCCATCACCCAGAATCTGATGTAAAACACTTGAAGCAGGGAGAAAAAAAGAGAAAAAGAGAAGTCTTCCATTTAAAATCAATGGTACTTGTACACCCTAGATCAAGGGCTTTCCTTCTCCAAACTAGACGTGATACGACATAATCACACTTTTCCCAAAAGTAGATTAATATTTCAAAGTGTAGCGCTCTTTCAGGGGGGATATTAAACTAATTTTAAATCCAGCGTCTCTCTCTTTCAACCCATTTGCATGCATGAGTGATCTCTGTTAGATGTTGCATTATCCAGGCCAAGCTTGTTTTCATCCTGTAATCTTGTTTAATCAATTCCGTCTTCTCGCGGCTTGTTGTGCATCGGTGTAAGCGAGCGGATGGCAGCGGCGCTGAACATCGAGCGCGCGAAGTCTCTCGTTCGCGGGCCACCAACCGAGAGGACAATCAGGACAGCAGCTATTCCTGGACATGAGCCCGCCCGAGGGGGCCTCAAGTCTATAACTTTACTAGACAATGCTGGGTGATGGGGGCGATTGGTTTTTATAGGAGCAGAGCTGCAAGTGGTGGCCTGGTTTTCTATACGTGTTTACAGCGCCGGTTTACAGGTCCTTGATGTGAATGTCAACAGGCTATAAAAAACACCCAAGAGGTTTAGGTTGAATTGAACTACAGTCATCTGCTTTTCTACGGGGGTTATGGGTTAATATGTGCATTTAATGTGTCATTTATCTTGGATTAACAATGGGGGTAGTGCTTCACAAAGCAACGCATTACTTCAGTAATCGACTGTAATTACTAATCAGTTACAGCTTTCACCAACTTTGCTGCTGGATGTGGTGTGAAAGAAGAACCTAGCCGGCCTTATTAAGACAGAGATTTGTGCTTATATGTGAGGTTTAATGTGATATTTTTAGCTGGTAATGGCATTATAGTGCATCTTAGGGGATGTTGTGGGGTAAAGCAAACACATAACTTTCTATATGGAGTACAGGAATGCACTATTATCATTTAATGCTGCACTTTTTTAATCAACATCTTCAACACAAGATATAGACGAAACTACTGGCTGCACTGGTTTGACCTTTAAAAAAAACTCTAAAGACTCTTCCGCCCAGATGATGGCCTCCCGCTTTCAGAAGCCCGAAGTGGTGCATTTATAAATCTTTTTACCAGAAAAAAAAAGCACAAAAAAGGCGAGAATAAACGACCAATTTTAAGTAATGGAAGTCTTTTTTCTCGTTATTATTCCTTTCGAATTTGTAATTCTGACCAGTTCAAGTCAGTTTGAAATTCCCAGTGAGTGAACACTGCAGGAAATCATTACACACGTCTTATTTTTCTTATAATGCGAAAAGCCTGAGCGTGATGCGTCGCCTATACAGTGACAAAATTAGATTTATTTACCAGCCATTTATTAATCATTGTGACTGGCTCACTAATTTCCGGGCAGGACGGGTGGACTCCAAGGATGTTTGTGAGGGATGAGTGCATTTAAATCAAAGCAGGATGTAATCAGCCATGCGGGGTTTTGAGCTGTCCCCGGGGGATTTAATACTCCATTATTTAAAGCAGGCCGTATCAATGTGAGAATAAAACACACACACACTGGCGAAGGGTTACGCGGAGCTGTCAGACATCAAACCAGTAAAAAGCTGCAAGATTTGAGATTTGGCTTTTTTTTCTGGAAATTGCTCCATAAATTAAACCTGGAATTCAACAGATTTCTAATTAAAACGAGTGTCGGTTCAAATGTTTTCATTATTGCGTCTGTAAAAACGTGCTTTTTACTTGCAGATTTTGATGAATGCTCTTAACAGCTAAAAAAGCTGAAAACACTGCATGCTTCTAAATCCAGTCGCTAGCTCTGTTAGCAGGAAAGTTCTGTCATCCCCACAGGAGTTACCATATAATGAATAATTATCGCTTATTGGATGATAATGAGCCCGTCAGCCCTGACCTATGGTAAATCATTCCAATGCAAAGCCTAAATTTTCTGCAGGAGAGCGTGTGTTCTGGGAAGCAGGAGAAGCTACTCGGCCAGATTGCCATTGTAGCTCCCCAGACGAGCAGGAAGGATGCCGGACAGGAAAAGTGATGCTCTTATCGCACACATTTACTTTACTGGAATCACTTGTGGTTGCGGCGCGCTGCTCTCTGGCGGGTTTGTGCAGCAGAAAGTTTTGCTCTCGGCAGCCTTCACCGGAGAGAAAGAAAAGAAAAAACAGCAACAGATAAATAAGTAAACTGTCAAAGCTAAGTTTCAGCTTGTAATCTTCACATCTTAGGACACAGAAGGTTTAAAATGTGGGTCACACTGCCACCTGCTGAAACGTCACATTAACCAGCACATACTTTTATTTAATATATTTTAAATTAAAGCAAATATGCATCTTTCTCTTCATCATTCCTAACCTTCATGTTTCTATATTTGAAGCCAGTTCTGCGGCAACAACAGATAGCCCATCGTCATAAATCCACAACAGTTGGTCATAAAAAGAATTAACTTGCATACGTGTTTATCTGTGTATTATTGATAACAGCCCATTCCCGGCCATGTTTATTTTCTTTGTGATTGAGCGGCGAGGTGAGGTACAGTACAGGCAACCGGCTGATAATAAGCGCAATAATGAATTTCACAGTCACCAGTTGCGGTAAATCGATAATTTCCCATTAAAAGGAAATGAAATTCTCAAATAAACCCCTTTAGAGGCTAAAAACGGCATTTTGATGTTGTTGGAGGGATGTGAGTATTTTGCGGAGATAATGGTGTTTACTTGAAGCAGCACAAAGTGGCTCAGGTTGACTGATGGCTGCTCCAGCTGTGTGTGTGTGTGTGTGTGTGTCTGTGTGTGAGCTGTGATAGAAGATAGAGGAAATGTATTATAGGCAGCCTTATGATGAAGAAGGTTATTAGCCTAAATGTCTTGTGTCGTGGGAATGCAGGGATGAGAATGAAACAAGTTGTTTATAGCATGTGAACCACTTTTTTTTCCTTCTAAAAATCAATCTATGTGATGCTTTGTCTCAGATTAGATGCAGAAAGTCATGTTGTGTGACACTGTTTATGAGCAAGAATGTATTGTAGCCTTAGCAGGAAACATCACAGGACAACTTGCATTCATTTTCAACATCCATCCATCCATTATCTCTACACCTTACTCCTCACTAGGGTCATGGGGGGCTGGTTCATAGACTGTATAAAAGATGGACGTAGCAACCGGCCCTGAAAAATGAAGCCAACCCGGAAGTGTCAAAAACCTGCAATATCACAACGTCCACTAGCTGCTGGCTCCACAAAGCCCTGGCTCCCATAGACTGGAATTGGAAAAGAAGTAATCACAGATCATGAAATACTGCATTCCTACAGCTCAGGATTTTTTTCTTATTAGTTTTCATGGTCAAATCCAGAGATCAGGTGGCCAATCTGAAAATAAATCAATACTGAATTTTATAAAAATCATCAACATGTTGCGGGCCAAGGGGCGTGGCTGACTTGACTGACAGTCGGCAGCGACCATACAGACGAAGCGAGCAGAAGGCAGTAAATGTGGGCGGGGCAGAGAGGGCCCGCCTCTCAATCCGTCTGACCAATCGCTGCTCCTATGGCTCCGCCCCCCTCTGACGATTTTTGCGTCACTGGCTCCAAAAATCCAAGATGTCAACCAGGAAGTAGCAAAACCCTGGCTTCATGTTCTCAGTGCAGAAACCAACGGGTGACGTCACGGTAGCTACGTCCATCTTTTATACAGTCTATGGGCTGGAGTCTATCCCAACTGACTCAGGGTGAAGGCAGGTTCACCTGGACAGGTAACCAGTCTATCACAGGGCTACACTTAGACACAGACAACCAAGCACACTCACATTCACACCTATGGACAATTTAGAATCACCAATTAACCTCAGCATGTTTCTGGACTGTGGGAGGAAGCCGGAGAACCCGGAGAGAACCCACGCTGCACGGGGAGAACATGGAAAGATGGTGTCCTCACCGGGATGCAAACCGGCGACCTTCTTGCTGTGAGGCAACGGTGCTAACCACTGAGCCACCTTGCAGCCCCCTTCATAGATCTTAAACAGCAGCAGTGCAGGAATTGTTCATTTTCATGGAAAGCCGTTGATACACAGATGAGTTTTGAGGGATGTAATCAATGACCAAACAGGGACTTTAAAAGTCTTTCACACCGTTTTGGTTGATGTGCAGCGAAACCCGAGTGTAGACAGATGCCGCAGTTTCACAGCTGAACTACGATATTTTTGCGGGCACAGCTTGTGACGCATTTGGTTCGACGGACTCTTTGTAAAACCACAAGTGCAGCGGCTCCAAACTCAGCAAAGATTCTGCTCATGGAACAGTTGAGTTTGTAGAAAAACCATACGGTGGTAATAACTGTGTGCCTTTGTGGAACCGGAAAACACTGTGGTGGCAGAAAGTCACTGTCATGGTCCAGAAGCAATTAGAGAAAAGGTTGTTACTATATTGCACTGAGAGCTAGTGGGATTACTCGGCCTCTTGGGACTGTGATTGTTCTCAAAGTGTCACGACGATTCATCGCCCGGAACCGGCCGTGATGTTTTTTTTTTTTCTTTCTTTCTTTCTTTTTATTCCCTAAACCAACGGGCACTGTGAACTTCATACACCTTATTCTTCAGGAAACCAAGAGAAGTAATTAATAGATTAAAACCTCGGGGGGGTGCAGAGGTTACGCCGCCCTCACCTCCATCTGTTTAGATTTTTCAATCCCCGACACACGTGTTGTATGTTTAAACTCTCGCCATGAAATTTGCAATGCGCATTCAAGCACCCGCAGGAGAAGAAAACAAATATCGATCGAGGCGACCCCTTCGACCTTTCCTCTGACAGCGTTGGGTACATCCACAAGTAATGCAGTTTGTCGAGCTCAGGGCGAGGAGTCCCAGCTTGTGGTCAGGCTCGACTGTTTGTGGCCACAAGAACAAAAATGAAAGTCTGCCTCAGTAGAAATCCATAAAACTAAATTAGCCTGAAAAAGTTCAACAATCCACATCAATTCCAGCACAATTATTCAGGAAATTTAGCTGAATTTATTAGGCCTGATTGAACTAATAGCCTCTGTTTAAGAATGCAAATGTTTTTAATTGAGCTACTTTAATGCTATAAATGCTTTAATTAGCGAGGCGGCTGCCAAACAAACTTTCCCGTGTCGAACAGTTTTAACTCAAAATACAAATATTGCACCATCGCTCTCTTTGTATTACCCGCTGGATTTAAAGCGAGGCCTTTTTACGAGTCTCTTAATGTTTTGCTACTTGCTCCGAATCTCGATTGCGTTTTAATCACAGTTTGGGTTTTACAGCGAATGTGCTGCACGGCGGCGCGCGGCCAGAGGAGGAAAAGGTTTAAAATATTGGTTTTTAATAAGGAAACATTTGTTATGAAACCACGGATTGGTTGTAAAGCCAAATTTTTACGACTATGGGGCTCGCTGAAGGGAGGGCAGCAGAGCAATATAGAACTTCTTTGCATGTTTGGGCACCGCAGGAACAAGACAGATTGATGCCACGGCTGCTACGGCGGCTCTCACAAAGTACGTACACCTGGAACATACCACCCGCACATAATATTACATCCTAAACTTTGACTGTCGCTGCCTGCGAAATGAGCTGTCATGTATTTATGCACTGTCAAGATGGTTTATGATCTCGCAAAATGCTCTAAAATATGTGACGTAACTGTGCAAGAGGTTGTCAGAATGGCCAGAGAAGCATGCCGGCTTCAAAATAGGTGTGATTTAGGCATTTTTGGCGCACTGCATTTAACATACTAAATCTTTTTCTGGCATAGTCTGGATGTTGGATTGCTGCCCATGTTTGTAGATGACTGCACCAGAGAGAGAGAAGACATAAACGGGGAGTGAAATGCTAACCTACATGAGGGGACTTCAAGAGGTTCCTCAGCTGAAAACAAGGGGCAACACTCCCATTTCGGGGGAAAACTGTGTAAAGTTTTATATCACTGCAGTCCACAGAAACCCAAACGTTTGT
>NW_007578122.1:107099-136955 GCF_000690725.1 Stegastes partitus | reverse complement strand
TCATAACTATCAGAGCAACACTAAACTGAAAGGCAGAACACTTTCCAGCTTCTTTTGATGATCGTACGCAGGAACAAATTGGAGGAACGAGCCTTTTAGCACACATGGACACGACTAGATTTCCGTGAGTGCAAAACCCATTAAAAACAACAGCACACAGAGTCAAACCAGTGGGCAGAACTCCGAATCTATTCAGGCCACGACACGCTTGTGCACAAGCTCAGCCGTCTGCTTCAGCTTTGATAATATTTTCAGGAATCACACTGCCATCTGTGTTGAAAGGCACTTGAATCGGCGAGTGCCGGTCAACCTGGACTGTTTTCTTAAGCAGGAGCGCCTTAGGCTCAGAGTTGTGTTTGCCTGAAATGCCTTTCAGCATTCAGAGTTACAGCGTTGCCGGCTGAGTTCAGAGGGCCAGGCGCGCCGTGAGTCTCAGTCGAACTCTTTAAAGATGTTTAGAGCTGTTTTGATTCGCCAGGTGTAGAGAAAAAGTCTGGGACCATAAAGACGTGAAGCTGTGTGTGTCCAGGAGAGTGCCTGACTGAAATACCTGAAGCCACTTGTGTGTTTCGAGTCAATTAACAGCTTTCATTGTTGCCAGAGATCCATCTTCAAACCAGACTCTTAACAAACATGTATAATTTCATTCATTTCTCAGAGCGAGTCACGACTTTCCACTTCACTTTTTTTTTTTCCTCATTTGAACTTTTTGACATTTCAATGACAATATAATGATTAAACACTGTATAATGATCTCATTTCCAGGTTTAACACTTCTAAGGGTACAATTCAATCACAGGCGGTGGGCACTTTTCAAGCCACCGTTACAAAGGTCTCATCTTCCATTTCATAATAAATCCTCAAGTAAAGAGCTATAGGTCAGCATTTCATTCACTTTCTCAGTGTGGAGAGTATCAAAAGCCTACTCCGTCGAAGGTTTCTTCCTATTAAAAGGGAGCTTTTCCTTCCACCTGTCGCCAAGTGCCTGCTCAAGTGGGAGACGTTGAGTTTCTTTCTATAATATTGTAAGGTCTCGACCTTACTATGCAAAGTGCCCTCCGATGACTAATGCGATTTGGCGCTCTATAAATAAAACTGAATTGAATACTCCAATGTGGTTTTGACCTCGCAACTGCAATAAGACACCTCTAATCAATGCAACAAATTACCTTCTATTAGCCGCTGACCGAGGCTCCATATCTTTTCCCCGTCTGGTTGCACTGTAGCCTTTGATAATATGCGCAGAGGCAAACGCCTGCAGCATTTTTAACATCAATGTCCTATATCATGGCCTAATGATTCAATTTTTAATAGCATCATTACTTTATACAAATGAGACCAGCTATATACGGTAAGCATAGCTTCTGTTTTATGCCAATATTATTATTGCTAAAAGTTAAGACCACGTTTCCTGAAGGCCCCTTTACGTTCTGTTATAAAACCAGTGTTTGCCCGCCGTGGTGCCGTTGCTGGTGTGTTTGTCTTTCTGTGTTGTTCCATTGCCAGTGATAAACGCGTTGAAAGGGACTTTTTAATCTGCATTTGGCTTACAGCACTGTCTAATGTGACAATTTGTAAAAGCTTCGGGTCTCTCAACATCTCACACTCAGAGGCAAATAAACTACTGAAGGCCAAACAGTCCAAAACTATCATCACACTGCACCATTCTTAAATGAAAGTGTGGCTGACAGCTGCAGTATCAGGGGCAAAAAAAAGGAGAATATTTTATGGTGCTGCCACTGTATTTACTTAAGAATGTCACTTCAGATAGTTCAGAATGAAACAAGACTTCATCTCTGTTGTGGTTTATAACCACATGGTGGGTGCAAAGGAGGAACTTCCAAACCAACTAGTGTCAGTGTAGAGACTCTCAGCCTGAGACACTTTTATCCAGGAACTGGCTGAGCGGGAACGGCTTTGATTTTTCAGGGAGCTTACAAAGATTCGCAGTAACATGAACCACTAGTTTGTGTCATTCTGAAGCTTCCTTGTAGCCATCTTGGTCTTTTCACAAAGCAGCCCTTTGTCCTAAAACAAACCCTGCTTTATCATCTTTTTAACTCTAGAAGCAACCGTAGTTTACTAAATTAACACCCTGCTGAATTTAAAAAGGCTTGAAACTAGCAACTGAGGCCATAATCTTATCTGGGAACTTTTTATTGAGGTGACAGATCACATTGGAAGGAGGCTAATCATCTCATAGACCTCTATACAATCTGATTTGTCTTTGCACTCCCCCTGCTGGCCAGTAGAGAGAATGCAGGTGTAAGGCACTTTCATGTTGGCTTTACTTTTCAAAACTTGAGGCTATGTCCATTTTTATATGCAATCTAAGGCAAAAACAAGGTTCCTGCTGGGAGCATTAATCCTCCTTAACGCCAATACTCACTTGATTTCAGCTAAACAGGCTAAAACTACAAGATTTTTGTAAATGAATATGATCATTGTGTCAGATCACGTGATTACAAACTGATGTATTTTGCTGTAACTTGGTTGGGATGCATGGCAGACCCTGACCAGTCAAACAAAACCAGTCAAACAAACAAGGGCATTGATGATACCGGCCCTGCCTTGTGCTCAGATCAGACTAAAAGAACTAAGAACTACCATTTAGGAGTCCATTGGTTGCTCCAAGAGGCACTGTCTCTCCTATTCAGAAATATTTCTGGGCCAGCATGCTGTGGTCTGCAGCCAGCATTAATTAATTCCAGCTCTACACCTGCATCAATACGACTTAAAGCTACTTGTTAACTAATAACCAAACAGCTGCAGAATGAGCCAGCGGTTGTAAAGCGTGACTAAAGCAGCCAGTCTGCTAATTTCTGCCAGAGTTACTTCTATACTTCATTAACAGATAGAAGCATCTCTATACCTACTAATTTATACACTGTCCAAGTTCAGTTTTCATATATTTGGCTGTCTTTCTATAGTCTGCAGAGATAACGAGAGGATGCGTGGGATGTGAAAAGGAGCATATGTAAAAATCCTTTTTTTTAAAAAAAGAAGTGAGAATGACAGCATGATCTGTGAGTGTGCAAGAAAATACCACCCTGAAGATCAACCCAAGTAGAAGCTCCTCTTGATACATATTTGATTTAAAAACTGTCTTTTCTCTGCATTTATCATGAGCGCCTTTGGGCAAAAAAAAAAAAGCGAACAAGTCAGTAGAAGACCAGAGGTGACTGGAGTGCTGGTTGAAGCAGAAAGAAAGTCACAAGTTGTTGTAGAGCAGCTGCACAAATATACGAAGGAAATACAGGAGGGATCAGGGGAGATGTGCAGCCATGACGGAGGATGGCAGCTATATAACCTAAATGAAATCAAAACTGTTTACTGTGGGTGTGTTGTGTGTTTTGCCACCGGTCGGCAGGAAATTCAACAATTTGTTGACGCCGTTAAACATAAACTGGTGCTTTTGCAGTTTGTTGTACCGCGTTATAGACACATGAAATATGCAATAATGCAGATGGGTAAAGGAATAGAGGCTCGAAACTGTAATTAAATCTAAGCTAAATTAGTGTTGGAGGCTCAGTGGTGGAAGCACAGTTGGTCAGAGATGGGTATTTTTGGCCATACGATTTCATGCCAGTCAGAGCCGGATAAATATTAGGAAGATGAGGAGGAGGAAGAGGAGGAGGAGGAGGAATACATTTTTAAGGAAGCCTAATGCGTGATAAATTTAAAAAAAATACTGAACTCTGATCCAAACATGTGTTTTTGCTGGACAAACCGTATGTGTCAATAAGTTATGACTGACCTTTCCAGAGAGAGAGTAGATAATGTAGAGCTAAATGTCAAGTCTGGGGGAAAAAAATGGACGAAAAAGGCACATTTTTTACATTTGAAAACCAGGAAAGGTTGTCACATAACCAGACTGGCATCTGTAATGTGTAAGATCATGGAGAAGAATGTAAATGATCACAAGCCAGAGAGGCCAGCTTGGCTCATTGTGGGGTTTTTGTTGTGATTTACTGCAGAAGACACTGAAGGCAAAGTGTGAATTATGTGCTGTTCCATATTTACAATAGAATTAAGGTTCACACGATCGCACAGGGCATCAAGATGTGCAACATATTTATGCAAAAGAGTAAACAAGAAGCACAGCAAGTTAAAATGTAGACCTGGGGCTGAGCGAGGTGGAGAAAGGCCACGCAACCTGCAGGCCCTGCATTAAATGAGATATAAATGTTTAAGGCGTAGATATGATTAAGAAGGACGACTGTGGGAAAGCAACGTATGAGGAGGTTAAAAGTCCTGCACCTGCGCTTTTTAAACGAATGGATTTCTAATGATTGTTGTCGGGTCGTGTCGAGATGAGCCGGTGTTTTCTCGCGTCTTTGGTCGAGCATTTCAGAGCTTTTAGTGGAACTGTACTGAGTGGGCAGCGTAGGGGATGATATTTTTAAAGACTGAAGCAGGCGTGGAGAGCTCTGAGACTGTTGATATAGTAGGTAAGGCAGCAAAGTGAGATGAGTGGATTTGAAATCTGCCTTAAAGGGATGTGAAAGCGATATATATATATATATTGTTGTGGGGGGGGAAGCAACATATTGATGGCAGAGGGAGTGGGAGGAGAGTAGGCTATGCCATTTTTCAGCAAGGGGACACATTTTCGAGGTGATAAAGACAGCCAAGACCGGGACTGCTGTTTGGTCATGCTATATAAGGAGTTTAGCTCAGGCTGAAAAGCATTAATGGCTGTAATTGCAAACATGAGTCATCACATCCTGATGGAGTGTTTAAAATATAGGACAGCAGGTGTAACGCTGCAGATTTATTGTGAAACATCAGAGCACCGCTGACAGGTCTGTGCTTCATTTCGCTCGAGCACGAGGCACCTGAACGCTGCTATTTCGGCGGATAACTCATTCAGGACATTACAATTACACTCACTCTTCTGAGAAGGCTGTCCAAAAGACTGTGGGAGCCGGCTGCCGATTTTTGCTCCAATTTAGCTGCAAGGTCAGGCACTGATGTTGGAAAGAAGGTCCAGAACTCGGCGCAGACAAGGTCGAAGCCAGAAAATTCAAAATAATTGGAGCACTTATTAACAGTTGGATATATTTTTCTGAAAAACTCGATTTTTTTGTCCCACACAAAAATATAACTGGCCATGAAAGTAACTGCTCTTGATATGCTGAACTATTTTATATCTTTTTTATCACCCTCGTCCTCCCCACCGGGGTACCTGCAGACCCCAGAGGCGCTTTTTCTCATGTCTTTTATGTTTGTCATTGTCACCTATCATTCCAATTTTTCATGACTTTGTTAATGATTTTGCTCCCATTGACTTCATACCATTGGCTTCTGGTTTAATTAGTGCTTTTTAAAAGTTCCAATGTATTCGGGTCCCAGGGCACCACAAGTCAAAAGCACCCAATTCTGTCCACAGATGGAACTATTTACTGAGTTCATGTTTGCCGTGGGTCCTAATTTAAAGTATCACACACTGTCAGGGGAATATAGGCACTCTGTCAGTCATTCTGAAGGACACAGTTTCTTCATGTGCTCTGTAGACGACCTTAAACACTGCTCTTCCTAAAATAAAATAAAGTTCAGAGTCATACATGCAATATATAATTTCAGAATAAACTGATTTATGACCGTTACATTAAATGGTGAAGTTTTATTATACAAGATTGGACTGAAATAGTATGTCATTCATATGACTGACATGCAGTGACAGCATGATCAGGACGCTGTGTCCTGATAATATCGCGATAATGGAAAACATCAGTGTTGTATTTTTAGGCGACAATATCAAGCAGGTCAAGACTGGCCAGATTAAGAGTTGCTGAAATTTGGAGATGTATAAATATAACACCAGTGATGCTTGCTTGAAATGACTAAAAATGAAATAATTCTTGAATTAAATGATGATAAATAAGGTTTTGAGTGTAAATGTGGATTGTACTGGAGATAAAAGTTTCAATTTTTATTATAGAAAAGTGGCTTATTTTATATATTATGCAAATTAACTGTAACTTTTCTTAAAATACTAATAATCTTTTCTTTCAGATGACATTAAGTACTTGGCTAATAATGTTTTGAGAAGGAATTCGTTCATATTTTCCTATGATGGCTAGTTCTTAAGCCCCCCCCAGACATACACTCCTTTCCATTAATGCGCTGGCTTCATGTCTGAATGAACACGACGCTCACCTTTCTGTAGAGGTTGGAAACCCACTAGGTCAAAGGTAGGAACATTTCTGTATTAGTTTGCATTAACAGAGAGGCACGTCAAGTACAACAAGTTGTGTGGAGTAATTTTAAGAAGGCTTTTTTCCACATTTCAGGACCAACATTAATCCAAAAACATCAAAGAATTCAAAAACTACCAAAACCAGGAAACACCTTTCTCCTCCTCTTTGCTGAACAATTTCATATCTCATTGGAAGCAAACTGAAACTAACAGGTCATATGAAGGATACTTAACAATAATAGTTTTGTTTTGTTAATTTATTTGTTTTAGAAAACACTAGCAGGAGCTGGAGTTCAGTGTGTTGACGCTTTCCTTTGAGTTTATTCTACACTTGCAGCAGCAGACAGCAGCAGAGTCTATATGACTGTCTCCAGCAGAGACTTGTGCACATTTATACACAACACAACAGCAGTAACTTCATTAATTAGCTGTAATCATAACTTATCTTCGACGTGGAGACGAAGTCAATTAGGGTCAAACAGTAAGTCATGCTGTGTACTTTTCTTTTTTGCAGGTAAACAATTTCCTGCATTGTCAGGTTGACTTCTGACTTTTCATTTTACTGTTGTTGAAGTAATAGATTGTCATTACACATGGAAATCGAGAGAAAAAAAAACAGATTGGTTAATTGTTAGTTTATTCTTGTTGTCCCCAGATAGTAGTCCTTGTGTTGGCGGATGAGCTCTGAATGATTTTTAAGTAGTTGAAGACTTCATTTGCAAAAACAGATAACTCCATTTTTGTAATTTTTTTTATGTTGTTTGCTTGAGATGATTTCAATCAAACTGAAGCTGGGTGGATTTGACTCAGTAGAAATGACAAAAATAGAGATAACTTAAGTTTGACTGGTGTTGTCTCAGGTAAATGATGGAAAAGTGGGTTTTCTGAAGGTTTGTGAAGACGGAGTTATCTGTTTTTGCAAATAAACTCTTCAGTTACTGTTAAACTGAGTCTAAGTTATAACCAAACTCTGTAATATGGTAGTTGCTTTCCTTTAAAACTGACTGATGCAGTAAAAACTTAACTACCGTTTCTATCCTAACCCCCTAAAAAAATCGAATTAAATTAAAAAATAAAAAATAAAAAACTATATACACCCACGTACACACACACAGGGTTTAGTCAGCAGCTCTAACTCATACCATCATTTCCCAGACTGCACTGTTTGCGGCACTATTCATTACAAACGCCTTCAGGCAGGAATGCACCAAAGAGTTGAGCCTGCTGCAAAAACCAACGAAGAAGAAGCGATAACTTAGAAAATGCTGCCCTGAGTGTTGCCTTACAGGCAGCGCGTCGTCGCATGTGAGCCATAAATTCCACGTCTTTTGCCAAAATTTCCAGCCCTATATATCAGTAACTGACATTAACATCACTTTAACGGACGAAACTTGCTGTTCACTTTGCTTTTCGGAATAAAGTTTTGCCTGAAAGTCTTTTATGAGGGTAAAATAGCTCCCTCTCTCCCTCAGGTCATCATTTTTTTTTTTCTTTTTTTTGACTCATGTTGTGTTGTCAGACAGAGACACAGAAGGAGAAAACGTGGACCGTGTGCTTAACCTACTTTACCTCTACTAACCGCGTTGACAGTCAGTCGGCGTTAGTTAGCTCGTTAACACGTAGCCGAAGCGATATAGGTTGAAACATGACGGAACAGTCCTCGTTGTTACTACGTAAACAATTAGCAGGTAAGTTAGCTAACTGTTGCTAACGGGCTTGAATCGCTAGCATTTGCACTTTGTATTTCCTCGTATGTTGTCGGTGGCGCGGCGGCAGCGGCACAGTTTGATTCGGCTGTTGTTGTATTTGTTTAGTACGTGTTTTTAACCAACAGTTAAACGACAAGACAGCTGAAATACACGTGTGTAGACGGCGTGCCAGACAGCTGTTAGCCGGGGTTATGAGTGCTCGGGTGGCTAGCTCCTCTTGCTCAATAAGTCCTATTTCTACACCGCCACCCACGCCGCTGCATGTGCCTGTTCTTTCAGCCTCACGATGTAGTTTGTCAGCAGCTCACTTGACTTGAATGTTTCACACGTTTCAGAGCTCAACAAGAACCCGGTGGAAGGCTTTTCTGCGGGGCTAGTGGACGACGATGACATCTATCAGTGGGAAGTGGTCGTCATTGGACCTCAGGACACGTTATTGTGAGTGAACTTGTCAGCTGAATTAAGTTTTCACTGAAATCCTGGATGCACATGTTGACACTCATTCTCTCATCATTTGCAGTGAAGGAGGTTTTTTCAAAGCCACCCTAACGTTTCCCCGGGACTATCCTCTGAGGCCTCCCAAGATGAAGTTTATCACAGAAATCTGGCATCCAAATGGTGAGAACAAAGTGTTTACAGTGTTTGACTTTGTCGTTAGGTTATGTGTGCTAATATTGCTGCTTAGTGAAACCTTGTGCTATTGCCAAAGTCATACAATCATATTCTGTTAATAATAGACTGATAACAGGTAACTCCACCTTCACAAACCTTCAGGAAACCCACTTCTCCATCATCCACCTGAGACAATATCAATCAAACTGAAGTTATCACTATTCTTGTCATGTCATTTCTTTTTTCTTTAACGTTTTTATTTAGTCAAATTTGTCATATATAAAAAGAACACACACCATGACAGAACAAAACATATTAGGGGCACGTCAAATTTGAAGATAATGACAATATATTTCCTGTTAGTGTCCATCAGTGTTGAAAAAAGTCACCAGAGGATAGCGTGAGATACAAACCTCGTCCATTTCTCCCACTTCTTAGCAAAGGATGCTCCTTTAAGTCTGAGAGAGAAAGTCATTTTTTCCATTTTGTATATTCCTGTTTCTGTTTCCATCCAGTCATTGTGGTTGGGGGACTCAGGTTTATACCATCTCCGTGTTATACTTCTTCTTTTTTTTAGAACCTATGAGCAGTTTCTTACAAAGATGCCGGTCAGTTTTTTATAATAACACTCGTCTTGTCATTTCTACGGAGTCAAATCCACTCGACTTCAGTTTTATTGATATTGTCTCAAGCAAACAATAACAACAAAATAAGTTTTCTGAAAATCTACAAAAATGATCTGTTTTTGCAAATGAACTCTTCATTTGTTCAGGGTCGACACTGAAACCGGTTATTAGTAATCTGATAATTGGAACTGACAAATTAAAATGGAACTCCTCCAGTCCAGGTAATTAGAATAACACAACCTCCGATACAAAACTTTGCCAGACATGTTTGTTTATTTCTGTTTTCCGTGCTTTCAGTTAAACAAGAAATCTATAACTATAGACCAGAACGTATTACAAATAGAGAGGTAAAAAAAAAAGGAGCGTATTTTTAAATACCGGTAGTTAAATTTCCCTGGTTAAAAAAGTAACAATACTTAATAATCCTAATTCTAATAATAACCATAAATTGATGAAAGTCGATATTTTGGTAGTGATCAGCTGATAATTGGTCGATCTCTCGTTAACGAGTATCTTCAGTCAACTACTTCTAGAGCAGTGGTTCTCAAACTGGGAGTTGGATGGGGGTCCCAAGATCATTTCAGAGGGTCGCCAAATCATTTAAAAAAAAAAAAAAATAAAGCCTGCATTTATCAAATAAATGTGTATCAGGGCTGTCAGAATTAAAGGTGTACACTTCTTCCCACTCCTTTTTCAAACTGTTATGATGGGATTATGCCATATTATTATTCTTTTCTCCTCTTTTTAAAATTATTTTCTTTTGTTTTTCGTATTTCTTTTCCCTCTCATTTGTTCAAAATAAATTCAATTCATTCAAAAGACAGTTAACGTGTTAAAGAGATGAATCTGTGGAATTAACACATTAATTTTTAACTCATTAATGCATCAACAACAAAGTTATTACTCATGCCATATTAAAAATTCAAACTGGGGGTCACGAACACAAACCTGTGTTATCTTGGGGCTCAAAAAGTTTGAGCATGGCTGTTCTAGAGGAAGCACTAGCTCTCTTTTACGTGTAACTTATGCAAAGTAGAGTTATTGTCTTACATTTCTGTTTGAGCGTTTAATTAGGATGAACCGATTATCACGAGCTCACAGCCACGACTTTGTGGGCGTGGATAAAGCCCCCTGATCTCTGAACTCGCCTCAGCATTAAATGCACCACTCCTTTAGCGACTGCGGCGCTGTTACCATCTCTGTGTGCGTTCTCGTTTTCTGCTAGTGGCGAAAAACGGCGATGTTTGCATCTCCATCCTGCACGAACCCGGTGAGGACAAGTACGGCTACGAGAAGCCCGAGGAGCGCTGGCTACCGATCCACACGGTGGAAACCATCATGATCAGCGTTATCTCCATGCTAGCAGACCCCAACGGAGACTCTCCTGCCAACGTGGACGCGGCGGTGAGTTAGAGCAAGATCAGGATGTAATTCATTTGCAGGGGCTTCGTCTTTATTTTTATTTTTTTTAACTGTGTGTTGGCTACATATAGTAATTATTTATAGACGATGTTTTATTTATTTTAATATGCATACATGTGAAGAAGGATGCAAAGGTTTCTGAGGGTATAAAAAACATGAAATGAGCTTCCTCGGTTTAGTCTGGCTTTTATAATAGAATTCAAAATAAGTGAGCTGAGTGATATGGGTCCTTCAGCGGCAAATCGCAGCCTGTCAAGGCCAAATTGAGTCTAGGTTGGCTGAAAAGGACTCATTACTTTATTCAGAGGTGCTGCCAGGAGACAGATAAAAGGCGATAGTTTAGTTCGGTTGTGCTGGGAACTTTTTGTGTGAAATGTGCGGCCGAGAATCACGCATGAGGAAGCAAAGGTTACACTAATCAGATTGGAGATAAGAGCGTGTGTTGTACCCTGCAGAAAGAGTGGAGGGAAGATCCCACAGGAGTCTTTAAGAAGAAGGTGGCACGCTGTGTACGGAGGAGTCAGGAAATGGCTTTTGACTAAGGAAGGCCTCGCTTCTGACATCACCACAGTAAGTACCATCACCTGGAAAAACTCTAACATAATGGCTCACAGTGACATGCATTAAGAAGTAAATGAGATTTGTAAAGTTAAAATCACATTTAGCTGATGTCTCTCCTGGTAAAAATCTGAGCAGTGTTTGTGCCAACACAGCCAGCGACGACAACTTGACTGAAATGTTTATTGTGCCTCAGGTTGGAGCCACACAGCGGACCGGGCAGCCGGTTCCGCTGGAGCCAGCTGGAGGACAGTTGGCAGAACTGGTCAGCGATGAAGAAACACAGGAAAATGTTTAAAAATGAATATTTTCATACCGTTGGCTGTGTTTCTGTGCAGCTAATTATTTCTCTATTAGTTTTTTTTTTCTCTCTTGCAGTTTGACAGATGTTGTTTATATTTATGAATATTGCAGAATGGCATTCATGCTGCCAAGGCTACAATTTTCCATCATACCATTACTCAAAACACTGGGCAATCAACATTTCAATTATACAGCCTATTACTTCTTCTGTGTTGTGTATATACCCACCAGATTCTTGGGAGAAAAAAAATCTCCTCTTGATAAACGCACCGTTTTTCTAAAGTTAGTTTACTTCCTATTTACCTATTTATTTAGAGTGAAGCTATTTTATGATGCACATTGTGTGGGTTTTTTTTTCTCTCTCTTCTTATTTTCAGCCTGCCACACTGAGCCATTCAGATACGCTCGTATCACTAATTATGCAATTTTGTCATTAAAGTGATGGAAATACAGACTTAATTTCCTTCCCCTGTACATCCTAAGTGCTCTTCTTCCCTCAAGTGAGAAACTAATAACTCAGCACTGCCTTAACTTTGAGTGCCAGGAAAGGAAATTTGTCTTCAGTCAGGACTGCGTCTGAAAGCTTGTTTTTAATCCAGAAAAACACAAAAAACTGGGGACAAACCAAAGCAAACACCAAAAAAAAAAACAAAGAAGTGTTTTTACTGAACACATGTTTTACCTTTGTAAATATGAACTGTATGTCCTTGTCATTGCACATGTAGGAAAACAATAAGCATTCTCCTGTTTGTGTGGCGGAGGAGGACGTCGTCGACACCACCCACACGAGGCTCTGTGTAGTAGCATTGTTTTTAAACAGGTATGCAGTTGTATTGACTTGAGGTAAATGGATGTTAGACGGTGAAAACAAGTAATAAAGCTCAGTGTGGACACGGTTGAGTAACTTGGTGAAATGTTTCCACTGTACCGCTTCTTAAACTGATGCTTAAAAGTCATTTAAATGATCTTCCTTCACAGCGAGTCCTTCAGCATTTAACAATCAAAACCCGAGACCACGTGACTTTCCATTCTCTCTGATTGCTTTATTGAGTTAAGCACCAGCTCAATATGATTAACATCCAGACAAGTGAAGACATTTCCTTAAACTCAGTGAGTATAAAATCTTAACACAAAAGCAAACCCACCCAACCCCACCCCCCAAAAAAAATCCATCCGTTGGAAAGAGCAGAACAGAAGCTGCAGGTCTCGAGTGGTTCACTGTCCGGGAGCCGACAGACTCTTGTTCATGAACTGCTTCTTGACGAAGCACACCCACCACTGGAAGAAACAAACGAGGGTTAAGAGAAGCGTCTGAAGTGTCGGCACTCAAACTACAAATCAGATTTTAACAACTGAGGAAGTTAGAAAACGCTGTGCTTCCTTTGTGAGAGACGGTGGACAAAAGCTAAAAGCCCGATCCGTTAACTCTGTGCAGGCGTCTCTTCTGCTGCTGCCCGCCTCAGTCAAGAGGAACGAACTGTAGTGATGGAAAGCTATGAATATAAAAACGTTGGGATATGAAGTGTTATTACTGCCAAAGACGGAGGAGAGGATCGCTGCTGGAACATTGTTAATCATGTAAATGAACGGATTCATTTCCCCGCTCTGCGCTTTCTGCTTATTCCTAACGTGACGAGTACGCATTAGAGCTCTTAAACTTTAAACTTGGTGCATTTAAACGGTGCGAGGTGCTCCGAGTTCTGACTGAGTGTCGAGTGATAAAAGCGACACTCGATGTTCTAATCTGCGTCTGTCAGCCTGACCCCAGATAAGCAGAAGAAAACAGATGGATGTTCTATTATCTGCAGCGTGGCGCCGACTAAAAACTAGGAGCGAGCACGATAACGTATTTGTGCGTTTCCTGTTTCAGCAGACAGTCTGCGCTGCTGCAGCTGCATCGCTTCATCACTAACGTACGGCGCAACAGATGTGCTCTGTCAGCTCATAGAGAACATCATCAGGATGAGAAGCAGTGAAAGGGGGGCGCTTCTTACAGCCTAGAACAGGGGTGTCCAATCCTATTCCTGGAGGGCCACAGTCCTGCAGGTTTTAGATGTTTCCCTCTTCCAGCACACCTGATTCAAATGATCAGCTCATCATCAAGCTCTGCAGAAGCCAGATAACGATCCTGATCATTTGAATCAGGTGTGTTGGAAGAGGGACACATCTAAAACATGCAGGACTGTGGTCCTCCAGGACCAGGATTGGAGACCACTGGCCTAGAACCTCCTCTGGAGCAGGTTAGCTGATGTTGCCGGGTTAAAACGGACGTCTGGCTTTAAGGTCAACCCACATGGCTAACTCAGTGACGTCACTGTGTAGTAGAGCTGCCTGTGCTCTATGATGACACACAGTTTCTGGTGCAGACGGTGACTCACGAGTAGCTGCTGACCCTCATGGTTTCACTTCCTCAGCTATTTAGGTCTTATTTCATCGTGCGACTAAAACCACGTCAGTAAATGTGAGGCAGGTAGGACAAACCCACCTTAGTTTTCATGTTTTAAGAGCAGAATTGCAGATTTTTTTGCTGCTGTCGTGGATGTGTTTGACTCACCTTGCTGGGTTTGTCTGTTTGGGGGTCAAACACGCGATCACATAGCCTCAAACCCGTCTCCTGGCGGATCTGCTGCAGGTACGCCCTCATGGTCTCTGAAAAAGGTCAAACGGACATCATCGCTGTGGTCACACCATCAGCTACTGTTTAACAGGAGACGATTATAAGAGAAGTGTAAAAGAATACTGGAGCATTTAGAAGAAAAGGAGGCCTCGGGCATTGTTTTAATTATTGACCGCCGGTGTTTTCTTGTCTCTACAACAATAAGGACCCAGAGTTGTTCTGAGGAGTAAAGGGACAGTTACAGGATTCACTCTGAGGGCGACTTGTGTAGCTTCAGTTAAAATGACTCCACATGCTGAAGAGAGATCAAAAACCCAGGTGTGGATACTGCGTAAGAACTAGTTTGAGGGACGCCACGCGAGCATGAAACAGCATTTTCCCTCCCTGGTCAGCGCCGCTATTTTTGTCTTGATGTTACTACGGGGAATTGGCTGAAACATAAGACGGGTACAAAGAAACTGGCGCTAATTCAGAGAGCAGCGAAGTGAAGCAGCATCTGATGATTCAGTGCTACAAACCTATAAATGTGGTGGAATGTTAAAGGTATGTTTTTTGCTTTTCGGTATCCTCCAGATACATACATGTGCTAGCTTATAGCGTAGATTCTTACCTTCCTCCTGCTTGTTTGCAGGTTTAGCATACATAGCATTAAGAGGGAAGCCAGGTTCTCCAGGAATGGGGAAGTTAGTGATGCCCAAAGTGTACATCTCCTTCTCACCCTGGCTCCTGGAGCTGCACTGTAAGGAGCAGCAACAACGCAGAGTTCACATCTAGCATTGATTTAAACAGGCATTCACGCTACTAGTTTAGAGCATTGTTCATTTTTGTTACTCAGGTTTTATTTTGTGAAACCAGCAGAGAGAACAAATGTCACACGCTGCTAATTCTGCACAGAAACAAATGTTCAGTTTACCTTCTGTAGCCTCTTTAGGCATTCAGAAATGTAGAGTGTGACGTAGATCAGCGTCCTGTCGGCCTCGTTCTGAAAGGAACACAAACATTACTGGATGTATTTTGTCTAAAAGCACTGACGGTACGGTGATTTGTACAACACAAGTCAGGTCAGAAAAAGCAAAAAGGCTGAACAGTTTAGATCCTGAACAACTATGAGAGGATTGCATAGCTGACGGGGACGAGAGGAAGCAAGTCAGGGCATGTGGAGGAACAAACAGCACAGCAGAGAGAGAGAACGGTGAGGAAAAGCCAACACGTACAGGAACGATAGACAGATACATGTATGTCGCCTTCTTTTCTTATTTTTGTTCAACCAGTACAGGTGAGGAAATGTTGAGAAGCTGGATTTTGTTAAATGGAAACATATTTAAACTAGTTTCTTGTTCAACTCTGTCTGATTTTGTACATTCATGCAGTCACAGTGAGTTGAAGTGATAAATTTAGCAAGTTCTAGAAACGCGACTTCCTTAAAATATGTTGGTTAAATGAAGGACGCTCGCAAGCAAGAAGTACAGACAACAACAGACTTCTTACCTTGATTTCATAGTTTTTAAAGAAGACGTTGGCCTTGAAGTAGTAGATAGCCTCGTCGATGATGTCAGAATCGATGCCTGAAGTGAAAGAAAATCAAGTTGGTGGTGCAGCTCGTTTAAAACAACAGCTGTGCAAAAGTGCTTTGCAGCAGGAGAAAGGATTGGTGTTAGGAATTAACCTGGCAAAGTCAAATGTGGGGTTAAAGCCCGACAGTGTTACTCACTGTGTAAAATTACCTGAGTAACTTAGATATTATGGATTAAAACTACACAAAAATTACATAGGATACCACTTTACCCGACTTTATTAAATATGTCAGCTGATAACCTGCAGTTTTGTTAATTAAGGAGATTAATCTGACTCATTTTGAACCCATGAAACTCTAGGATTTCCTGGATTCCTTCTGAACAAGCTCTGTGTCAATAAAATGTAGAAATAAAAGCAGGGCTCTCAATGAAACACACATGATGAATTCAAGTATTTGCATTTTTATTTGTCAGTGTCGAGTGTGGTTTCCTGTTTGGGTCGTGCACACCTTTATTACCAGTAAAGTTCTATGTTTGATTTGCAGTACAGGCTGATGGGAAACAACCACCTCAGCAGATGAGCCAAAAAGAAATGTATGCAATCACACCAAATTGCATGTTTTCTTGATTCTTTATATAATAATGCAAAATCTATGTGTTTATTTCCAGACAAATAAAAGCTGGATGTGTCAACACACAATAATGAAGAAGTTAAAGTGGAGGATGCTCTTCAGACCATATAAGGAAGTGAAGCTGATGCAGGAACTGAACATTTGAAGGTAGGAAACCTGCACAAACCTGACTTATGCCAGTAAAAACTAAGCATATTTTCAGGTTTTTTGTTACGTGTGTGCACTCTGGAGTCACTGCACGGATCGTACACTCTTACCATCTCCTCTGGCTGGTCCTTTAAACTGAGTTTTGAGGGGCAGCAAAGCCATGTTCCCCACCAGTCTGGTTTCGGGGATCATCAGGCTCGAGTGATACGCCTGAAAGCCACAAGAAAAAGTTGCTGTCACCTATTTTATCAATGCTAACACTTAGCAGCAGCGGCATCCCTGCTACCGTTAGCCGATGCTTAGCGATGCTGGATTATATATTTAATGGATAATATGCTTAAAAATAATAAAAATCAAGTGACAGGGTGGAATGCGTGATTTGTAGCAGCTCAACCATCGCTAAAATGCGAGCTAACGCAGCTAGCCGACTATGCTAACGAGAGCCGTCATCAAAGCTAACTCGGAGGCCCTTCCGTCACTCAATTGGACTTTCTGCGCGAATCTATTTGCCCCAAATCGCACAATAAACGTTTTTTCGGCCGCCAATAATCGTGTAGAGTGTACTCACCGGCATGTTGAATGATAAATATCAGTCCAACTGCTCAGCGAAAGAAGAACAGTGGCACCGACGGACGCTGCTTCCTGTTTCCACCCTTCAGCTTTCAGGAAGCGGCCGCGTGTCGTGCAGCGTTGCAGCCACTAGGGGGCGCCGACGCGGTTTGATCCAAAGAGACAGACGAGTTGTGTATTTTTTTATTTTTTATTTTTTGTCATATTTTATTTAAAAATATATCATTAATAATAAATGCATTTCATAACAACTTTTTTTTAATATTTTCTTAAAAATAACGAAACAAGGATGGGTTGAATCACAACAGAAGGAAAACTTTATACACAAACATTCATGACAGCCATTTTTTTTTCTCCACACACGTCCATTCATCAGCATCCATATGCATATAGAACTTTTTCTTCAGCCTTCATGTTAGCCCTCAGCTGCTTGCTTTGTCTTGAAAAATCTCATCGTAATTTAGGTTAGCGGGTTCTTCATCCAACTCCTGCAGAAACAGCAAAGAAGAGATTCAAAGAACTTTATTTGTCGTGCCAGCTCACATTCACATGTTTGTGGTACAAAATGAGTAGTCAGGTCCTGTTTTGTTTTAAAGAAAAAGCCTAATAACTAATAAGTACAATAAAACAAGAGCAAAATATACGTAAAAATACAGCAACATAAACATTAAAGTAGAAAAGCCACAATTAGTTGTGTTTAGCCTAAATATTAGTGTAGCAGCAACATAGATTGTGATATTGCACTTAAAATATTGCACATACATGGCTAAAGTGTTTCATGGTGATGCATTGTGATGTTACATCCAGCTCTGGTATGCTTGTGTTTTTTACCTTTGGCTCCTTGAACTCCAGGTCCTCTCCGTACTGTATGGAGAAGTCAATGTGCTGCAGCACTATGTTGACGCCTTCTTCATCTGTGCGGTCAAACGGGAGGAATCTCACCATACTGTAGTCGTCAATCTGGACACACAGACAGACACGTTATCAAACGACCTGATCCAGAATCAAAATGCAGTTCAAAATCAAGGACTTCACTCACCAGACCGCAAATAGCTTTGGTTAGCTTCTTGAATTTTGAACTTCTGATGGTATCGGAGTTATCTTCCATCATTGAGTACATGTCTGGGTCCAGGTACCTCGTGGAAATAGAAAGGAAATCATGGAATAATTCTTGCAGAGGGATGAATTAAGACTTCCCTCTTCACCTTGCAGTCACGATAACCTGTCATTTACTTTGGTCTTAGGAGCACCTTTTAGGGGAATGACTGCTGTAGGTTTCATACAACACATGTAACTCTGCTGTAACTTACTTTTCAATTTCCTTCTTGGCTTTAGGACTTAGCAGGTCCATTTTTGTCATGATGTTTACTTGAGGAATCTCTAAGGACACCATGGCACTCAGGGCAGCCATGACTCCTGAGATAAACTACATAGAGAGACAAGTGAAAGACGTGAGACTTTGAGTTTATTTGCGATTATTGCTCCATTTACACGCAACAAGGAGACAAAGATTTTTGAGAGATTGTTACCTTAAAAGACTCGACCATGAACTGTGAGTCCACCAGAAAGACCCCACACACCCGAAACTCCCACTGCTGGAGCTGCTCCACCAGCTGCTTCATCACGGGGAGGTGGGTGTAAAGCTCAATCTGACCTGGAAAAAGAAGCCTCATGTCAAAATTGTTGTATGAGGTGCACTTTTCAAGAGTTATTCTGCCTCAGAATCGGCCTTTGGGTGGTGATATACGACAGCACGCGTGATCAGTCTACATGCATTAAAGGCAATGAATCTGTGTTACATATTTTTGGCAGAATATGTGGATTTTCCTGCTATTTCTGACTATTTGATAAACTAAACTGTCCGTTATGCTTGAGCAAATTGAAACTGAAATTGAAAAAATATGCTAATTTGAATTTTCTCCAGCATAATGATCATACAACAAAAGTAAACGTGTTTCTGTATTGTCTATGTACAGTGGTGATATGAGTAAAACTGACACAGAACAGTTGCCATCTCATTTCAGTCCCTATCACATCTCGAATTTCCACATTTTGGGCCATACCTCAGTACAAAGAGAAAATGGACTAAGCGTGTCTCCAATGTGGGCATCTTACCTGGACAGTCAAACAATATGTAATCATCTTCAACGTGACCCAAGCTTTCCTCCAGCCAGTCAAAGTTGTTGGCAAAGTACTCCATGCAGAAGACCAGGCCTCCGTTAGGGCCAAACCTGAGAGAATCGTCCTCCATCACGTCATCCACCTGGATGAGCTCACGGATGTCTGGGAAGACAGAAACAGGAAGCTTGTCATTTAGTTCAACAGACGGGTGACAAATTAAAGGAAAAACCAATATGAAGCGCCTCAGTGTGGACACTGTGGAAACAACTTATTGATTTACAGTTTTCTTTCCCTCTGAGGGGATAAACGAACCCAACCACGGCAGCAACCATACACCATAACACCTGATCATCTCACTGTAGGGGTCAAAGGTTATGTTGTGTCTTTTTATTCATCACCTGTTTGTAAGTATACAAAATGTAATAGCATATAATAAGAGATTCAAAACATTTTTCTCTCCTTCTAGCCACAAAACACAGAAGGAGTAGTATTTTGTATCAACAAACTACAGAAAATGCTGCTAAATAATATTAAATAATAACAAACTTTACTTCTATAGCAGCTTTCAGAAATGAAGTCACGAGATACTTTACAAAAAATACACAAAACTTAAGATCAAATATTAAAAGAAATAAAACATAAGTAAAGACAGAGAATCAGAGAGAGAAGTTACACCAACGCTCGTCTGTTCAGGTGGATTTTAAAAGCTTTTTAAACCG
Source organism: Stegastes partitus (assembly GCF_000690725.1). Taxonomy (NCBI): domain Eukaryota; kingdom Metazoa; phylum Chordata; class Actinopteri; family Pomacentridae; genus Stegastes; species Stegastes partitus. Next base: position 117,203 of record NW_007578122.1, on the reverse strand, counting down.
AGGCGTTGTTCTGACGGTACAGTGGAGCTTGATCCACGGTGACGGGGTTAAGACACTGAAAGCACAGTCCTCCTTTATTTTCAGCCTGGACTGTGGGGTGGTTAACAGTAACTGGTATTCAGATCTCAAGACAGAAGATGGTGTCAAGAGTCCAGAGACTGAGGCCAGATCACTCAATAGCAACCCCCTTCACAGAGTTTCATTGTTTTAATTAGACCTGAAACACAATCTAGACCCAGTATAAGTATATAAGAACAGCATTTGAATATCTTCTTTTATTCTTGGGTCTTTCTTTGGTAGAACCTTTAGTTTCAGGTTCTCTATACTAAAACCCTCCTGGACCCACCTGCCATGACAGGGTAGTCAAAGTGCTCAGCTGCTGGGTCCAGGTTGACCACCTGAACGGAGCGGTTCAAGGACTCTGAGTGCTGGACCATGGTGGAGCAGTAGGTACTCTGAAACGGGACAGCACATAAACAAACAAACAAAGAACCAACTTGGTCAGTGTTGAAGACAGCACAGCCTCATGCTTTAGCTTAGCGCGTTAGCCGAATAGCATAACAAGGCACCGCAGCACGTAGAGCTGAGTAGCTGCTGGCTCACCTTCCCGCTGCCCGCCGGGCCCATCACGAGCTGAGCAAAACGAGGCATCCTGCCTCAGTTAAACTGTGTTGTTTACTCCCCTGTGTCGCTAAAGATAGCTTCTACTATCTTAGGTACTGATGCTTCAGTGCTTCTTCTTCTTTCTTCGTCGGGACATTTACCTTCGTTGTAGCGCCGCTGCTGCCTCCTACTGGACAAAGTGTGAACTGCACCTCACCACAGATACAGTAGATGGATGTAATCATCATCATCATATATATCTATGTATGTTATCAGTGGTGGAAGAAGGATTCAGATCATCTTAGTTTAGTAGGAGAAGAAAATACTCCACTACAAATAAAAGTCCTACATTCAAAACATTGCTTAAGGTAAAGGATGCAAGTTTCAAGCACCAAAAGTCAAAATATCCTACTTACTCTGAAGAAAGATGTCCCCAGTCATTCATTTATGATTAAATATGGGATTTTGGGATGATTGTTACTGCTTTATTAAAGAGAACCCAGAGAGAACCCACGCTGCACGGGGAGAACATGGAGACTCCACGTGGATCCCAGGTGTCCTCACCGGGATGCAAACCAGCGACCTTCTAGCTGCGAGGTAACGATACTAACCACCGAGCCACTTTGCAGCCCTATATTGAAATTGACGAAGTAATGTTAAATAAAAAATCAAGGAAAATCATGACATTGCTTTTAAATTGTGTTCAACAGAAATATTTTTTTAAATAAATAAATAAAAACAAGCAAACAAGCATGATGGGACCTGTAAACTAATATTTAGTTGAACAACCCTTTGAGCCAATCACTGCCATCAGGTGTTTTCTGTAACTCTCAGTCAGACTTGTGCACCTGTTGACAGGTGTTTGGATTTCACTGCTCATCAGCAAAGTGCTCTAATTTGTCCGGGACAGTTTTGTTTGTTATAATGTTCAGGTTCTCTATTCAGACATGTAGAGTGTGGTTCTTATTACCTCTACATGTCTGAATAGAGAACCTGAACATTATATTATCACTAAGAAGACATGATGAACGTTTACGAGCTAGTTTTGTTTGTTTTTTTAAATTATTCTTTTCGACCACAATTCAAGAAGCAATGTCTTATATCACTAACTATAATTTAGCAAATTTTTATTTATTATTACCTTTTTCAGTTTCTAGTTATTTCAGTGACTAATATGAATTTTGCCTTTTCTTTAATAGAAGGGTCTGAATACATTAGAGGACAAATGTAAGTATTCATGGCACAAGGATGTTAAAAACTTGAGTGAATGCATTTAGCTACACTACTGGATATAATGCTAGTATAATAATAAAGTTAAAAGCACTGCCAGATTTGTATTTATTTACTTACTATTTATTTATTGGTATTAAACTGTGCTTTAACCAACCTGCAGCTGTTTACCAGCTACCCAGTGGAGGGCGGTGTCAAACCTGGAAGCATTTTCAATTGACAAAAGGAAATAATAAGAAGAAGGAGGAGTGGGAGGAAGAAGTGTGGCATCAAAGTGAAACAGCAGCATCAGCATGCAAAGCAAGAAGCACCACCACGTCGTGACTTCACTGAACCTCTAAGATCTGGCAGTAAGATGTCGCGATAGAGTGAATGGAGGCGACGAGCCCAGCCTGACTCCCGGGTGAAGGAGGGGACTTCTTAGTGGTAGGTGATGCAATTCTCCACGGCATGTCTTGCATTGCAGTGCATTGCAATTTACAGCCTCGGTTACGTGGACAGCATTAGCTTGATTGTGCTCTTGTGTCATCACACAGACTGCTTTGGTTGGTTTAGCCGCGGCTGCTTGGTTAGCTCGTCTAAAGCCATATTTACGACCGAGTGATAATTATCCGTTTAAGCTCAGACTTAGAGGCAAAGTCGTTGGTCGTTCATTTGTTTTTCGTGAATATACCGTAAACTGCTGCTTGTCCAACGGCTGAGGGGCTTCCGAAAGCGAAACCACACAACGGTGGCTGCCTTTCAACAGTCAGTAATATTCATAAATGTTAGCAATTTATTAGCAAGTCGAGGCTACTTTAAGCTAAAGCTAAACTTAGCTAGCAGTGAGGAGAGCTATGAGGCAGGCTGTCAGCTAGGAAAGAAAGCTAGGGAAGTAAACACAAGAGGTAAACACTTTATTATTATTATTTTTAAATTTGACCAACGTAGCGGTTTGTGACGTTAGCATTGCTAACGACAAGGCACGAATATCAACTGGTGGAGCTAACTGTTTATTTCAAGGCGTTAAGTTCGCAGCTTAAGTCGTTAAAATCTGGACGTTTTCGTATCGTGAATAACAGTAAATGACAGTAGCAGAGATAAGTTTTCATTTTGAAGTGAAAGTGGAAACTGTTGCTGGCACTAACTACTGTAAACTGAGCTGTGTGACTTTGTTTTGGGACACACGAGCTGTTGACATAACGTTCAGATTATATTTAACAGTGATAACAGACAAGCTAACGAGTGATTTAAAGCTGCCAGTTTGGGTTCTGGTACCTCAAAGGTATTATATATTAATATTTATATTGATAGTATGTGATATTCAAATAAAATAATCTCATTGCTACTGCTAATGTTTATTTCATCCATCCATCATCTCTACACCTTAATCCTCACTGGGGTCATGGGGGGCTGGAGTCTATCCCAGCTGGCTCAGGGTGAAGGCAGGTTCACCTGGACAGGTAACCAGTCTATCACAGGGCTACACTTAGAGACAGACAACCAAGCACACTCACATTCACACCTATGAACAATTTAGAATCACCACTTAACCTCAACATGTTTCTGGACTGTGGGAGGAAGCCGGAGAACCCGGAGAGAACCCACGCTGCACGGGGATAACATGGAGACTCCACGCAGAAAGATCTCGAGTGTCCTCACCTTGTAGCTGCGAGGCAACAGTGCTAACCACCGAGCCACCTTGCAGCCTGCTGATATATTTTTTTTAATTTATGTTTTCCATAGCAAAGGATTAGAAACAGAGCAGAACCCGGTGAAAACGCTAAACTCCTTGTTTCTCTGTTTCCCAGACCTGTAGGCTATGAGTGTGGGTGATGGAGGACAATCAATGTGGGGACGTGGACTACCTGATCCAAGATGAGGACACCCTCATCGAGGGAGTCAGCAACCAGGTCTTGTTCGTTGTAGTGCTCAGCATCACCTTCCTTGCCGGCCTCCTCACTCTACTTTGCAGGTAAATCATTTTGGTAAAGAGACAAAGTTTAGGAGATGCTCACAACTTTCTCTACTTAAAATGAAAGTACTGTACTCGCCATTTCACTCACAGCTGTGGCTCTTTATCCTCAGAACAGGATCAGAATCATACATGTATGACTATTTTCCCTGTCGGTGCTGCTGTACAATACTATTGCTTGTCAGTGTAGGCAGTACTGAACACGTTGACACTTTCCAGCTGGCTAATCAAAGCCAGATAGTGATGCAGTGATTCAAACTTTGCAGAAATATGTTGCATTGACAGCTGTGCTGGTGCTTGTTTCACAGTTTCAGCTGAGGAATATTGTCACATTTCTGTCTTATGACCTTTGCAGACAGGAGCAGCATACCATCCATCCTGAGAATCAGGAGCACGTGCGAGCTGTCCGACAACAGCTCCAAACAGAGCAGGTGAGAAGGCAGCTCGAGCATTTCTTGCCAAATACAGTTGGCCAAGATTATATATAAAAAACATCAAATCTGTGCTGTTTTCAAGGGCCTCCAGAGGCATCACAAATAATAGATTTAATAGTTTATTTTACAGGCTATTATCCCGTCCATATGTTAGGTGAACTAAAGGGAATTTAGTTTTAGAACTCTGAAATATTTTCGCTAGGGGGAGGGAACAAAGACAAAACCTGTACGTTGCCAAACCAACAGAGGAAGCAAACAGGCTGCCAAATTTACATATTGCTTGTTTTTTTAAAAATGGCATAAATAATATACTTTTCAAGCAATTATCAAGCTGATAGCACATCACACTTCCTAAACTTTCATTTGTGTTTTTGACTTTTTATGTCTTCGATCTGTTTGGCAGGATGAAAATCCTCAGCCTGAGGCCCGGCAGCAGTATTACACAGACATGTCTTGCCCGGTGTGTCTACAGCAGGCTGTTCTGCCCGTGGAAACCAACTGTGGACATCTTTTCTGTGGTAAGGCTGCTGTACAGGTTCCAGTATTATGCAATCAGCAGAGCAAATCAGTTCGGTCTTGGAACTGTGAGAAAATGGCGAAGAAGAAGCAGAAGAAGCACATCGCTGACATTCTTAATGTTTTTGTATGTGTAAAGGTCACATCTGTGATCTGCTCTGGTGACTCATGTAAACTGAACTGGCTTAGCTCTGAAATACAAGTGCAAAATTGTAATAAACATAGATTCAAGTTGAAAACATGAATAGAAGCTTATTTACGAGAGTTTGCATTTTAGTTGTTTGTACTTTTTTATACCTAAGCTGTTCTCATGTTCTGTTTTCCTTGTTCCTACATAGGCTCCTGTATTATAGCCTACTGGAGGTTTGGCACCTGGCTCGGTGCTATTAACTGCCCCATCTGCAGACAAATGGTGAGACTTGTTGGACATGCTGAACTGTCACACTGAGCTTTGGTTATTACTCATTTTTGTGCCAGACTTAGCGGTCCCTGATCCTGTTCTCCCTGATGGATCATTCACACATGTGGATTCAAAAAGCTGTGATAGACCGTGCTTCGCTGTCCTGCTCACCCCTCCTGAGCTTTAGGGATGTGAAAATGCTAGAAAGCTGAGGAAGGCTCTGTTTTATATAAATTATGTTTGTCACTAGACCTAAGCTGAACAACACCAGGCCCAGGATCCTTCCCAGTGCAGATACAGCATCAAAATGCCAGTCAGACCTGAAAACTTTAGAGCCATTGTTGTATTAAAACACTATTGTTTATATATAGTGTAGTATAGTACAGTATAGTATAGTATAGTATAGTATAGTAGTTTGGCAGCTGTATCACCCTCCAGTTGGAGAGTCATGAATTGCATGCTGAAGAGAACACAACAGATTCATGAGAAGCCACATACCACCCACTGCTTTCTATCTATATGTGTGAATGCAGCGTAAATACCCTCAGGCTGTGTGTAACCTTTTTGCTGTTTCTATTAAAGTTATTGAAAAGGATCGTAAGAAATATTTGCGTCATTAACAGTGTCAGTAGGGTTCCTCACCCCACCTGCGAGGACCCGTATTGATTTTTTCGTCCCCACCCTTTCCCAGGTAACGTTGCTCTTCCCACTGTTCCATGAGCACGCTACTCCTCAGCGGGTGCAGGATGGTGAGGCTGAACCTCAGCTCATACTGAGGGACATCAACGATTACAACCGCAGGTTCTCCGGCCAGCCGAGATCTGTGAGTACACGTCGTTTAGACACTTATTTTTTTAGCTGCGGTGCCCTTAACGACCTTCCAGTTGATAAAACGTGAAGATGCTGCTCGAAACCTTTTCAATGTCCTGTTATGTGTGTTATTGGGATACATTATAAGCTGTATGAGTCCTTGTGTGGATTAAAGCATGAACTTTTCTTAAGAATGTCTATAAATTGCAACACCGCCGACACACAATACATGTATGCAAATGAGATATTGACGTGTACAGAGCGTTACAATTGAGGGGAGTATATTTAGAACAGATGTTTTCATAATATTGCCTCTCCTCCCTGCCTCCCCTCAGTACATGGACAGGCTGCGCGACGTGCCCACCCTGCTTCGTCACGCCTTCAGGGAGATGTTTTCCGTAGGCGGCCTCTTCTGGATGTTCAGGATTCGGATTCTTCTCTGCCTGGTCGGCGCGATCACCTACCTGGCCTCGCCGCTGGACATCCTCCCCGAAGCACTCTTCGGTCTTTTGGGTTTCATGGATGATTTCTTTGTCATCCTGCTCCTCTTTGTGTACATTTCCATCATGTACAGAGAGGTTGTTACGCAGAGACTGAATGGCTAAGTGATCACCCGAGGAGGCTTTGGGAACATTGAACTCGGGATTGGACGTGTAAAAACAGACTAAATGTTCAGGTGGACTGTTGATCAGTGATGCTGGTTTTCTCAGAGGGCTTTACTCTGAAGCCTGGGGTGTTACTCCATCACTAAGGAAAGAAAACAACAACAACAAAGCTCTGAATGTCGATAGAATTCACCATTAATGGTTCATAGGTTGAATGAGTCAGCAACAGCCCAACGTAAGAGGATGTGTGTGAGGATGTGAAACACCCATAACTGAATGAACAGCCACTTCTTTGACAGCTCTGTTGCCAAAATCAGTCACTTTGGATAATGTGCATATCAATGTAATATAACCGTACTGTGTTGAAGGGAAAGCGTCTTGATTAAATTCATTTAATGAAGGCTGCCAACAAGAATCATCTTCCCGTGGCTATAACTGCCCGTGTGGTCAATAACACTGACTTCTGTAAGTCATCTGTAGCTATGCATATTCATCACGACTTGAAACACACAGCTCGTCGTGCTCGTGTGAGAATCCACCGAATCGTTTAACCTGCGACAGTTTACATGCGTCGATCAAATCTGATGTAATCTGAGCTAATGTTGCACAGGACAACCTAATTATTACTATGTAGTGGATTGATATTCAAGAAATGTAAAAAAAGAAAGAAGAAGCCAAACCAAAGGAAACGAGGAGTAATTACAGATCATTGTGAATGTATCTCACTCAAGCTATGAATGTGAACACTTCAGAGTTTACCTCGTCGTTCTCAAAGTAAATCAGAAGTGTGGACGTAACGCACCAGATTCTTCAGACGTCAAAGCCCCTCTTTGTTAATCTGTAAATCAGCTTTGAAGAAATGAATCTAAATTTAGTTTTGATCAAAAAATGAAATTAACGTTGTGAACAATATGTAACCAGTTGGGGTTTTTTGTAAATGTTTTTTGCACATGTTGTATTCCAAATGAAATGATTTCTGGAGCATGTAAATTGAATGAGTGTGATCTCAATGTTCAGCTGCTGGGAGCTCCGGCCGGTGCACAGTAAATATGCACTTCTCATTCTCAACCCTTTCTGTGCCTTTTAAATGAACTTTTGTTGTCTGTCGGAGCCAAAAACACCTTTTCTGGGTTAACTTGCAAATAGAATCAACCAACACAAGTAGTTGCCATCATGCACTTTCACATGGAGATCAATGCTTGGTTTTCCCTGGGTGGGTAAGATCCTTCTAAGGTTACTATGAGTCAATGTGGGGTCTTGACCCCTCAGGCTGAAAATGGATGCTCCACAGTGGTGGCTGAAACCGTGTCCAGGCCATTTGCTTTTTTAGGGGTTCGCGTTTCATGTTAATGAATATTAGATGGAGGGTTTTCGAGGCTGCAGATTTATTCTGTTCAACTGCTTTAAACCACCAAAGAAGCCGATCAGCGTCCTCGTGGAGTGTCGTACTGTAAGGCGCGGCACATGTCGATATGTGTCATACCTGTTTAATGTCTTTGCTGACTGGTGTCTCTTCCAGTTTGGCTCAGGGTGTTTGAGCAACCTCCACCCTTTTGTTTTTTAATACCAACACTAACGCCAGCGACAGCAGCGTGTGTCGTAAATGCTACAGCAGAGAACTGGTTGGGCGAGAGTCTTACCCCGGTGGGGTAATACTGCTGGAGGAGTCGGTGCTTCTGAAGCAGAACTTTTCAGCTGTTTGAAAGCATGATACTACTCATGTATGATACACACCATCAAAATACATTTTATGAATATGTAATATGATGCCAGGATTAGAATCCTAGCTGTGCATACAATCTAACACCCACACACATTTATATTGTGCATTCTGTGCCATTTTATCTGCACTTCTCTCAAGATCAGCTGTCACAAAATGCACTTGAAATTAACCTATGATGCAACCATATTAAGTTTGCTTGGATAGAGTTCATGATTACTTGTTAGTCAGGATACCTGTCATGCTTGTCGGGGCATTTGCAATTTGTGCACCTCTGACACTCCAGACAAATTGGACTAAGTACTAAGTGCTTTATCAGATGTGGCTCAACAGTATGCTTTATTCAGCAGATGCATATTCATATGATAGACTGCCTGAGTAGTGTTGTGGAAATGTATTACCTTTCTTTGCAAATAGCTGTACATATTTTTGTGGGTGTGATTTCAGAAGTGCCAGTGAATGTGCTTGGCTCAGTGGTGGTTTTGGAGCAAGCCGCAAATCAGCAAACTGGCGTATAGTCAACCAAGGGCGGGGTTCTATTCTATTGAGTTTATATTGGTTGATGTGCTTAACTTTTTTGGTTAATTCATACCTGACGTGAATATTTCCCAGATTATTATTACTTTTCAGCAGTAATGGGTATTTTCCTTTAACTGTCCCGCTAACTCCGCCCACCCAGCCCGCCTCTGGCAGACGCCGGACCAGCAAAGCAGCGAACCCGACTATTGGCTGGCGGATGGTGAGACACCCAGAGAGAGCGAGAGACCTCGGGAGTGTATGAAGCTGAGTGTTAAGTTCAGGCTCTCTTCGCCACGTAAAGTCAGCCTACGTTAGGTAACGATGAGTACATCAGAGTCCTTGGACCGAATGGAACTCTGTGAAAGCCTCTTAACATGGGTACGTAGTCAAAATAAAGGTTTTTTTCCACTGGCAGACAGTTCTCCGGCGCCGGCGGTGCTAGCTAGCATACGTGGCTAACGCTAGCTGAGGAAGCTAACGGGGGTAGCAGGCTAGAGAGGAAAATGACACGGGCTCGCACTGGTTACGTATGCAGGCCAGCTGTTTGCTGTGTTTAGCTGCTGATGTGGTTGCCACCGAGCGAACACTGTGATTTTGATTGTCGCTCCGTGCAGCCGGCCTTTTGACCTAACGTTAGCTCCGATTTCCAATGCTAAATCTGTTCCGTATGTTGTAACGGGGGGATCAAACGGTACAGACGCTGGCCTTGTTATGATTTAACGCTTCTTTGGCGAAGGCTCTTTTTTTTTCTTCTCTCCTCTGGATCGAGCATGAACCGCTCAGTGTCTGCTCTGAGGCTGAATTCCTGTCATTGTTGTCCGGTGTAGGTTATCATTACACTCGTCCTTTTCTTCCTCATTCCTTATTTGTGATCAAAAATGCCAAATACAGGATAACTTCCTGGGCTGGGATGTATAACGTTACTCCTGATCTTTCTAGTTGAAGCATGAAAACAGAGATTTCAGCTGCCAAACGGGAAAAGCCTCATAATGCAGGATCACGTGTTACCGACTGGTCTGTGTTTACATTGTTGAATGAATTTTGCGCCAAAGCGATCTGAGCATTTATCCTTATATCGTTATTTTACCTCCTCTGTGCCTAATATAATAACCAATCCAGTTGTTTTTACCTCTTGAAATAGCTTCAAAGAACCAATTCAGCTCGTTTAATGCAGTTTTCCACTTGACAAGAAGTGATTGCAGCCTCTACAGATATCACCAATCCATCAGAATGACTTGAATACATTCATGAGGGTTAAATTTAAAAAAATAAATGCAAAAGAGAGAATTTATGTATAGAACTCTTTGGTAAAT
>NW_007578122.1:40143-106299 GCF_000690725.1 Stegastes partitus | reverse complement strand
CAGCCCCCCATGACCCTAGTGAGGATTAAGCGGTGTATAAATAATGGATGGATGGATTACTTTTTGGCAGGACACTGGCTGTATTTATGTGAGAACTACCAATCCTGATCAAACATGTTCTGAGCTTAGCACATGGAAATTGATTATGCTCATATTTTGTGGTAGTAACTCCAGAAAGGTGTATTTTACCTGTAAGGTATATCCAGGGAAAAGGCAACTGTTCATGGAGTTGAAAAGCTTGCATCACAAAGCTGTACTGGGATGTGTAAACACTACAGTGGATTGGCTGAGATGGTGTGTTGTGGAAACTCAGTGTAGTTGTCACGATACACTCCTGGCCTAAATGTCAGCAGTGTATATTGAAAACATGCATGAAACATGGGTGGTGGTCCATCTCAGTGCGGGCATGTTATTTTGCGTCTGCACAGTCATGCGCTTTCTTACGTGTCATGCTATCTGGACACAAGGTCGGTTCTGATCGGGCTCAGCTGGGTCATCTGGGGGAAGATGTGTGTTAGTGAAAGACCTGAAACCAACAGTGGGTCCAGGAGCTTCACTGAAGACGCCTCCAGAAGCATCAGTAAATGATATTTCAGCACACGTGTTGTCATGCTTGAGATCTATCGGTGGATTACCCTTTGTGACATTTAGAAGCCGATCTCTTCACGGTGATAATGTGGCTGGCTGACATTCCTCACATACCTGTTAACTGTGAAGTCACATCTCTGACTGATCATTACAGAAACATGCAAGACTGTGTGACTTAACAGCAGCAGCAGAGATATCAAGGCAACTGGTTTAGGTCCGTGCTGCAGGAAGCCCAAGTATACTTCATTTTATTGGATGTTTCTCACCTAATGTAAAGATAATGTGCAGGTAATAGGACGATATCTCATATTTAATTGTGCAGAGCTACTGAGGTTCTGCATAAGTTATCTTGTAATTACGGCTATCAGTACTCAGGGAAAGTTTTGGCACGTTACCATTTGGATTGATATCTAACTAAGCTGCTTGTAGGGTCTATATCATCTCTCAATGTAGGGAACAGACTGCTCCACAAAAACAACTCAGTGTAGCAGCACTGCACACTCATTCTTTATGTGGAATTGATCTTTTGTGTTGCGTATCAGAAAAACAACTGCCTGATTTGGCTGCATTGTGTCTGCTATTGTTGTAGCACATGTCTTTTTTTAAATAAAACTACTTATATCAGGTTATGCATGTCAATACAGTGTCACCATTGCATTAGCATGTGTGGGCAAAGGGCATAAAATCAAACCAAGGAGCTCACTGATATATCATATGGGGATATGCGGGCACCCGTGGTTATAATTTAAAGGGACGATTGCCCTCTAAACGTGATCACATTTACTATTAATTAATGTTTGGTTTTACAGCCAGTATTTATAGTCGTGCTCATCCGTTCTCATCAGCGTGATCCGTCTCCTTTGCCAGCTGTTTCCACAGACCTGTAGGTGTGGATTTCCTTTTTGACCTCAGTCCAGGTCGAGCTCAGTGTGTTCATGCTGTAACTCTGAGTGTATTTTACTTGAGCTCGTGTTTTTAATAATATAGTTCTTGAATGTTTTGATTTGTGTGTTTTCCAAAATCATCATGTTTTTTTTTTCTAAATGTACATAAGGAGTCTAGTTTATGTTACAGATTTGTAGTGTGTGTTTTCTGTTTTGTTGCCCTCTCTGTGCTTCAGGCTTCAGCTTTCTTCACTGTCAGTGTAGTATTAGTGGAAGTCACCTCGGTAGTTCAGTTTAAACTTCTTTTAGCAAACTGCTGTGGGTGTTTACAGCAGACTGGTTCTTGCTGAATCTTGCTGAACTAGAGCCTTTACAATGCCCCTGCTCATGTGATGCTTTGTTTACAGATTAATTGGGTTTCTGTAATCACATTTAAAGCTCGTCGTACAGATTGACACGTATAACCACTAACCAGGCTTACGAAACTGTGCAGAAAAAGAGCACATGCTGTGAGCAACAGTGGATCCCCAGCTAGCATGTTTATGCTGCTCAACCAGTAATGTGTGCTCTCTGTGATATAATAAAATGCTAAACGTGCACCCACATGAAAACTTATACGAGAGCAGTTCATTAAAAGCAACAAGTACCTGCGTTACCGAGCCTGAAATGTAAGAACTGAAGGGGTTAGTGTGCAGCTACTGGCTCATATGAACGTTTTGTTAAGTAGCTGAGAGCCGAGACAGCGTAACATGTCGATAAAGTTTCTTACAACGATAAATCCGATACAGATAATACTGCTAGAGTGGATGCAGAGGTGGTTGTTGACCTCCATTTGCTCTGCGGTCAGTGCTTCAAGGTTCCTAGATTAGTATAATCATAATAAGCTGATCGGGAGGCGATCCTGATGACACAGAGAACACGGTGCAGCTCAGACTGCCTGGGCTGTCTGAGCTGATATTACAACCGACATCTCCTCAGTTGTGGATAGTTCCTCCTAATCGTTTACTCCATCTAAGATGACTTTACTCCAGGAACTGCACCCCCAGAGTCACTTTGAGTCAACATTTCACTCTGAGATATTGGTTTTAGTCTGTATTTACCAAATAATCATAGGAAATGCTGACTGTGCTGTTCTTGTAGTAGCCGTCCAATGACTTCAAGTGCTCGAAATATCAGAAAATGTGTTGTTGTTTATATGTTTAGTGCTCATACAGGCAGATCAGCTGTCAGAAATGGGTTCGATCTATGGCTGATTGACTTTATTGGCTGTTGCAAACACTACATAAGTGTTTGTATACATGTGCCTGATCCAGGCAGCAACACAAATAAAAGCACAATTTATGTTCTTCCATCAGCAGTGGAAGCAGAACTATAAGGCTTCATTCATGGACAGTTGGTGTCCTACACAACCAGCCCACCTGCAACTGCTCCACAAAAGACGTCACATGGGCGTACATTCCTTTTAAACGCTTTGTTACGCGCTGATATATGCGGCACAGGTTTGCAGATGCGACATGCAGTCAAGCATGTGGAGCTCACATGGCAGCGAGAGCCTTTGTTGCTCAGGAACAATAGTTTAGGACGTTAAAAAAAGCTGCAGCCCTGCAAAGAGGGAGTCAAAGGTGTCAGTCAACAGCATAGAAAAGACTGTTTTTGATGTTTTGATTGAAGATAAACTGATCTAACCTCGTCAGCAAAGTAAAAATAGGAGGTGTCTGTCATTTTTTTTAACCTGGCGTGAAGCTCTTGCCGTATGAGATGTCAGGGCGGCCACTGATTCATGTCATTCGTTCTTTTGCCGCCTGGTGACAGCTGCTGACTGCCCGTCACGCTGTCATTCTTACCCGTTGTCTGTCGGGTTGTGATAGGCTGCCTCATCCTATATTTTCTTTTCCTTTCTTGTCTTTTCCTGCAAAGGGAAATGATGCAAACCAAACGCCGGCGTGGGGGACAGCTGTCACGAAATTTAGAACAATAGGTCTGCGTGCAGCCATTTCTACCGTGATGTTTATTTCACTTCCCTTTGGTGCTGCTTACGGCTTAGCAGCGTGTTTTTATTCTGTCAGTTTTCTGTATTTGCCGACGGTTTTGCTCTATCCATCCTAATGTTTGTAGGAGTCGATACCTCTCTTTTCCAGCAGCCCGGTTACAGCTAAAGCAGCAGGTCATCTTGTTACCCGCCATACAAGATAATAAAGCACCACAGGAGAGGGTGTAATCCGGACTGAGCTGCACTTTAATAAGGGGGCATCACAGGGTCCCAGATGAAAGTAGGAGATAAGTCGAGGCAACAAGTAATTATTTTTTTGGGTTAATTGAGTCCTCGTTTGGTCGATAAAATGACGAGAAACGTCCATCGATGTTTCCTGAAGTCCAAGATGACGTCATCAAACGTTGTGTTTTGACAACAACCCAAAGAAAAACAGTTTACTGTCAAAAAGGGGCAAGCAAATAAAAAAGAAAATCAAATTTAAAAAAGGTTTTTCTATCTTCAAGATGATCAAAATTGTTATTGATTAATGTAGCACCTAATTGATTAACAGCTCTGGCAGTGGTTGAGCAAAGTTAGATCAACCCGAATGAGGCGGAGATGGGAGGAGAAGCGATGCACGCTCAGCGAAAGGGGGAGTGACCGAATTTACAATAAATCTAAAACAAAGAGGCCTCGGTGCTGGTTCGGTCGGAGAACACAGGCAGAAAATTACTGGCCAAGAGTAGAAACGTTTAAATGAAGAATGAAACGACTCTGACAGCGTGGGAAAATGGACGAGGAGACGGAGAAGCTCACATCAACCAAGAGCAAAGGAGTCGGAACAGATCCATCTCACCGAGGCCTCAGCTTCATGTTCTATACATAATAGATCTGTTCAACTAAACTGGTAGATTGCTGAGGAAACAGTGTGTGTGTGTGTTTCTCCCTCTCCCTCGCTGGTAATTGGTATTATGTAATCAGAGGTATTGTTTCGGTTCTGTTTGGTGTTGGCTCCGGCCCAGTGGCTGCTAGCTGCCTACAACCGAGTAATAATAAACTGATGATGGCAGAGAGAGAATCTTATTGGCTAACCTTAAAACCCCAAACGCTTGTTGACAAGTCAGTCATTTTAAAAGCTCTCATTGATGCAAGTAATTGGTCTCCTGAAAGCCATCAAGGCATTAAAACAGGAAGAGACAAACAGTTGTGCTGCAGTTCATGTTCTCCGTTTAGATTATCTTGATCTGTCTGAATGTTGTTGTGAGTGTCATGTTGTCCTGCTCACAGTGTTCTTGTTTACTGACCTTTCATCGTCTCCGCTAACGCAATGCACTCATTTGCTCGTCTGTGGCCGAATGGACGGCCTCCCAGACGTATATATAGCTGTCACTAAAGAAATTACCTTAATGAAGCACAGTGAATTCACTTGTCCTTGTTTGAGCGAGTTCAGAATAGATGCTGGCATCAGCGCGGCACAGTAGTCGCAGAGGGTCTCGTTTCTTGCATCACGTTTATTTTTGGAGAATCGTGTAAACAGTTGCTGCGGCCAATAGTGAAGCAGCAGCGGGCTGAGATGGCAACAAGTGAAACGGCAGACTCACGCTTTGCACAGGAAACTCTTTCCAGTCGTACGCACGGAGACTTTAAATAGCTTTTATGCTGGAAACGAGCAGAATCTGGAATCCCTTAATCAGGGATTTAACCCGTGTTCCCGGTCGACGGGCAGCCTCTCAAACTATTTGGCCGATCCGGTGAAATTCTCGGGCCTCGGAAGTCGCATGAAAAGCGAGCGAGACAGAGTGACAGGCGGGCAGAAGTTCAACCCCGTCATTTTCTTCCTGTTAGGATTCCAGCATTCCTGCTCTCAGCGTCCCCTCCTCCTCCTCCTCCTCCTCTGGCACGTGGACTGTTGGCACGTAGACTGAAAAATACCACTTGTGTCTGGGCAGCAGATTTTATGCCTGGAGGGCAGCAGTTAGGGGAGAATGGAGAGGGTGAAAACAGAACAAAGACATGTCAAGTGAGGTAGCCGGGGAGGAAGGGATGCGTCAGAGGTGATGCAACGGAGGACTAAGCGGCGATGACAAGCAAAGTTTGAGCTGCTAAACTGTGATAAAGATACCATCAAAGTGCCAGTTCACACAGACATCTGAGCAGCACCACAAAAACACACTTTGAGACTTACTTAGTGACTGATTTTGTTTAATAATCTTGATGCTAACTGTAGTAAAGCCTGAATACCATGCAAATAAGGAGGTTGTAACCCTTCATATTGAACATTTGTTGGCTGTTTTGAACTCTCACATATTTCATCCTGTGTCTGTTTTGTTGTTCAGATCCAGACATTTGGCGTCGAGGCTCCGTGCAAGACAGTAGAAGACTTGACCAGTGGCGTCGTCATGGCCCAGGCTCTGCAGAAAATGTACGTTTTGCAATATTTGTTATCGGTTGAACTTTAATAAAAATGCATTTTCTGCATGTGTTCCAACACGTTTTCCTAAATCAGCTCATCCTTCCCGACAAACCGGCCTCTTTGTTCATGCTTTGCTTTTTCACCAAAACACACGTCACACTTTTTAAACCCTTTTTTGTCTTTGTCTGTCTGAATTCTGTAGAGATATAGTGTATTTCAACGATGCTTGGATCAGTAGAATCAAGCCAGAGGTTGGCGACAACTGGAGGTTAAAGGTAAGAAGGTTTAGATTTTGCTTCTTGTGTCTTCTTTAGCTGTATGAAATAGCAGACCTGTCGAAATGTACATTTCTCTTGAGATGGTGGTTGTATGTTGTGTATTTCTAAAGCTTTATGTAATTCCACAATAACTTCAGATTTTAAAACGTGTTTTTGTGTTGGTTTAGCATGAATTAGTACTTGCTGTCTTACCTTTGTAGTCAGTCTGTCTTGTGTATCTAAATTCTCTCTTCTTTTATTTTTTCAGATCAGCAATCTAAAGAAAATCCTAAAGGGCATCCTAGATTATAACCAGGAGGTAAGACAATTTTGTTGTACTCATCTTAAGGTAAAAACGCTGTCAGCACTCAGCATCCAGACCACAGGACGCAGTTCTGTTGCTGAAAAGAAGTTGTTGTGTGTCTATTCCACCCTTAATCCCTTCAGGCCAACACAGGTCGGGATAATCCAGTTTTCATATCACAAAATAATGAAATAAAGCTTATTTTTTGTCCCCGTCCAGGTCTTAGGCCAGCACATTAATGACTTCACACTACCAGACGTTAACCTTATCGGAGAACACTCTGACGCAGCAGAACTTGGCAGGATGCTGCAGCTTCTGCTGGGCTGCGCCGTCAACTGTGAACAGAAACAAGGTGCGTATTGGAGTGTGTTTGTCAAGAACAACGTCCTGTGATGTGTCCTTGCAAACTGACTCAGAGGCTTGAATTTCGCTCATGATTACGTCTGTTTCTCTCCAGAATACATCCAAACCATAATGATGATGGAAGAATCGGTGCAGCATGTTGTCATGACAGCCATCCAAGAGGTAGGCAATCGTTCTGCTCAGACTTGGATCAAACAGAACAGTGGTGACTCGATAATCGACCCTTAACAATCCTAAACCTGCTATCTGACAGGTTTTTAGAAAAAACCAACAGAACCCATAAAAACAGCCTTAACATAGCGACAGCCTTGGATTCTGACTCCGACATGACATTTAATGTCACCAATCAGGATGACGGCGTATTATCTGACTGAACAATCCCACAGATTGGCTACGTTCACACTGCAGGACTTGATGCTCAATGAGGATTTCTTTGTGGGTTCCTTCACGTTTCCAGTTGAATGCGACTTGTATGTGATCTGCTGTGTGAACTTCATACGACCCAAAAGTGTCCCGCATGCGCAGAAGAGGACACGACGACGTCACACGCAGCGAGCGTGCTCAGTGTTTATGGAAGTAAACATGGATGGTAACGGTGGAGCGTATCTGCCACTCCCCCACTGCCACCGATGGAGGAAACAGAAGTGTGAGCGCTAACTAAACTAGCATCAGCAGCCAAGTACTGCCTGTGCGTTCCGGACACTTCGACCCCATCGGAGCGCTCCCCCGGGGTGGAAGTGTCCCCTGACCACACCAAATATTCTGCTATTCATCATTAATTGGGCCTGAATATCCAGAGACCAGAAAGTGCTATTGGGACCAGCCCTACTAGTTATTATAACAACTATGAACAATGATTTCCAACTAATGAGCCTCCTGCATCAAGCCCTCCTTGTATCTCAACCTCCGTCTTGACAATCTGACATAAAAGAAGGTTTTACATTTAGTGTCGGATTATCGAGTCACGACTGTTTTGGTTTATCAATACAATCCCAACAATTATCACCAGTCCTTCTGTGTGCACGGAACTTCTTTCAACTCCTAACCTACTTTTGTGTGTTTTTGTAGCTGATGAGTAAAGAGACGCCGGTCACGGGAGGAAATGACTCGTATGTGGATCTCGACAGACAGGTAATAATACCTTTTGATGCATTTCAGTTCATGTTTATGCTCCTCTCGCCTCCTTTTGGGGCAGAAACCAGTAAAACAGCTGGAAGTTGAAAAAAACCCTTGCCTCAGCAGAACCACTGTGCTACTGGGCTATTATTACTGTCTACAGCCTGTTTTAAAAACCTCTCAGACAGTTTATTTGTGTGTCCATCACGTGTAAGAAGTAAATAATAGTCTCATCCATATGAACAATGAATCAATGGAGGGTTTTGATGTGTTCTGTCTCTCTGTTCTCAGCTGAAGAAGACAGCTGAAGAGCTGAATGACGCTTTGGCTACGAAGGAGGAGATCGCCCAGAGGTGTCGTGAGCTTGATATGCAGGTTGGTTTGATGGAGGCTCGTTCACATCTCGCCGTAGCGTAGTGCTCAGTTAGTCTATCACAAGTCTGAATGGCCTAACCTAGCACATCTTAAGTTCATTATTACTGTTGCTCAGTATTCCAGTGAGACTGTGAGTAGATAACACAGCAAGAAAAATGCCTGTGATTAAGTAACTGCTGAGTATCATGCAGTACTCCTTCATACTGATAAATGTGTTAAGATAATGCAATTTGAAACCGTTACATAAAATGAATAAATTGGTTGAACGCATTATGTTGTGTTATGTAACGACACATACAAACCACATCCAACCTTCAACGAGGTCCCTGCTGTATTTTGTGACTCTTTTACTACATAACTGATGTTGTCGTACTTCTACAGATGTTATTGGTGACGCTTTAAAAGCAGCTCCCTTTTTTTTTTTCTTTTTTTTTTAACATAATTAGTCTATAATTACATGATAGTAAATTGGTTGATCTGTTGTTACCGATCTGGATTCTTACTTACTTCCTTGTCAAATTGTTTTTTCCCCTTAACAGTAATAAACTGTCCAAAAAAAATGAGAGAACACACAATTTATGTCCGTCTTCATAGCAATTGATCACAATAAACCTAAATATTTTGCATTTAGTTTCTGCTAATGGCAGCATTATTGCAAAAAAAAAAGTGGAGCTGTAGTTTAAAGGGTTACCTGCTCTCCTGTTGAATCAGTTTCCTCCTATTTCCTTAATATTTCAATACTGTGTGCCTTGCTTTAAAGGCCCTCCATGTCCAAGAGGAGCGTGATAGACTGAGGTTAGAGTTTAATGAGCTAGAAGAGAGGGTAAATCCAAACTTCCTTTTCTTTCTTGTCTCTTTCTCCTGTCCATGCTGTGTGGTGTGTCAGATAGTCCTGGATCTTTTCAGTCTGCTTGCACCAGATCCCCCCTTCTCCAAAACCGTGTGTGCATGTTTGTGTACACGTTTGTGCACAAAGCGTTTGTGCACACGTGTACACGTGGTCCTCTTGAGGCACACCAGCCACAACTGCAGTTTTGTCTGGGTGTGTCAGATGTCATCCCTTCACTAATAAAACTCGGCGTTTTTTTTTTTTTTTTTTTTACTTTGGTGTGTTTCATGCTTTCCCACAGCAGCAGCACACAGCGAGGGAAAGAGGTTTGCATTTGAACCCAGGAAGAACCCTTGAATATCCGTTTAATATTTACACAAACTGTGAAGTATTCATATTCATTTCCCCCTTTTTAGGTAGAAAAAAAAATCATTATCAACCTTTTTGATGCACATTTTTAAAGTTTTTTTGGAGATTTGTCTCAGGTCCCCCGCATGACTCTTGTCAGCACAATTGTTTAGTCTTGCATGTACTGTATCTAAATACTTAAAGTATATTATAATTAAGTATATTTTAATTAACCCTTTCCTGGTTTTGAGAGTGAATACATCTGATTCCCACCTGGTTTCCTGCTTTTCGAGCTGCCCTCTTCACATCGTCGATGTGATGTAGGCTCGTTGCAATGAGAGAATTTTCACACTGGTGCAAGTTCTCCCAGAATGCTTCCACATGACGGTGTTAGCGGCACTTAAACGGCTCGCATTTTAAACACACGTGTTACGCTGACATAGCTTGTCGAGTGAAAATAGATCTGAATAGTTCTGAAAGTACAAAAAATACATTCAACAGGTGTGTAATCGGCTAATACCTGAGTGGGAAGTAGACCTGAAGTTGTACCCAAAACCAAATTCTCTGCCTGAAATCATAAACAGATCAGTTTTTACTTACAGTCACTAGTTAGTGTTGTGGATGTTGTACCAGTCTGGGGTCACAGAGGGCTAACTTTACTGAAATTACATTCTTTGTCTTTTATTTTCCAACATTTTTAAGACAATTTGTTGATTTGATCCTGGCAAATTCCTATAAAATCAAATGGTCATGGCTTAAGAGGCCAGTTTCTATCACAGAAGTCTACTTATTCATGTTACAGGGCACAAATATTAAGGCCAGTTCTCGTATTTGTTGAGGTACAGAGCAATAAAAGGACAACAACCAGCTTCTGCATTGCTTTGTGTGGAGTTTGATTCCCTGTCTATCACATTTGAGAAGACAACATCAACCCATATGTTGCCCTCTTCGCTGTGTTGGAGTTTGCTGCCTTGTTGGAGTGTGTTTGGTGTGTGCTTGCTTCAGTAGCAGACATGAAGCTGCAGTGAACCCTAATGGACTGAATGCTGTAAAGAACGTGTTAAATGTACATGTAGGGAGCTTGAGAGATTTACAGAGTTCGGTGTCATTCACTTCTAACTTGTTTTACTCTACGTCTCTTCTCCTCATCTTCTCAACACCATCTGTCCCTCTCCACACCTTTTGTGTTCTTCTTCCTCTGTGCCATCCCATTTTCACTTCCTGATCCACGTCTCCTTCCTCCTCCTTGCACTCCATGTGTCCTTTTTCTTTGCCCCCTTCTTCAACTCTTTCCCCAGGTGGCGGCTCTACAAGAGGAGAAGAGCAGTTTGCTAGCAGAAAATCAGGTCCTGATGGAGAGGCTCAACCAGTCGGACTCCATAGAGGATATCAACAGCCCTGCAGGACGCAGACATCTCCAGCTGCAGACACAACTGGAGCAGCTACAGGAGGAAACTTTCAGGTACGGAGCTGCAACACGGAAATGTACCGATGTCAGAAATCTTCAGCAGATTCGATGAGCAGCGTTGTTTCTTATTCCCTCCAGGCTGGAGGCGGCAAAAGACGACTACCGGATCCGTTGTGAGGAGCTTGAAAAAGAACTTTTGGATGTGAAGTCCCAGAACGAAGAGCTTTCGTCACTGGCTGATGAAGCCCAGTCTCTCAAGGATGAGATGGACGTCCTCCGGTAAGATGGAGATGCAGATGGGGATTGCAGTGTGCTTGTTTATGTTTTCGAGTGCAGTCAGAAGTTTAAGGTGGAAGATGTTCTGGGTTTTCCATCAGTCTAAGATTGTTCAGATGTCTAGTTTTGGTGAAAGCTGGTTAAGATACGACATTGAACTCTAGCTGAAGTTTTAAATGATGAAAATGAAGAGATGACAGCGTGGTGATAAAGCGTTCTCCCTCCCTTCTTTTCTGACCGTAACCTCACAAAATGAAACCGCGTGTTGTTTTCCCTCCCAGGCATTCATCAGACAAAGTGTCAAAACTGGAGGGCACAGTGGAAAACTACAAGAAGAAGCTGGAGGACATGGGGCTCCTCAGGAGACAGGTACAACGAGTGGTTGTTGATTTCTCTTACTTTCAAATCCACGGAGTCTAGAAACCAACAGGTTTGTGACCAGACTAATGAAGATTCCATGATTGTTCCTTTCCCTTTTTTTTTTCAGAATAAACTTATGGAGGAGAAGAACACAGTGTTAATGCAGACCAACGTCAGCTTAGAGGAAGAGCTACGAAAGGCGAACGCTACCAAGGGCCAGCTAGAGACGTACAAGAGACAGGTATGTTAAATGCAACCTGCAACCTAACCTGTTTACGCTTCACCAGGCTGTCTAATGCAACCCGATGTTGTTTTTTTTATATTTACAGCGGTTACACTGTGCTCACAGCTAACGTCTTCCCTTGAACTTTCCTCTCTCTGCGCAGGTGGTGGAGCTTCAGAACCGACTGTCGGAAGAGTCGAAAAAGGCCGACAAGATGGAGTTTGAGTACAAACGGGTCAAGGAGAAAGTGGACTCTCTACAAAAAGAGAAAGACGTATGTGTGATTCACTGTTATAAGGACAGATGAACCACAAAGTGTTGTTCATTTAGCATCAGAAGAGATTCAGACCAGCTGAATAACTTGTACCTGGCACGAACTGAACAATCTATATTATACTGAATGTGTTTATTTCAGATCCTAAACTACTTGTCTCTCATCTCTGCCTTCCTTTGCAGCGTATGCGGACTGAGAGAGACTCGCTGAAGGAGACTATTGAGGAACTGCACTGCGTCCAAGCTCAAGAGGGGCAGCTTACATCAAGTAAGGAAACGTCCTAAACATGAGTAGCTGATCCTGGTCTTTTCTAAGCTTAGCTCAGGCCACTCCTAGCTGTGATTACCTTGTATTAAAGCGCTCTATCTGTTTGCTCAGGTTTGTTTCCACTGGTCAGCAACGACGGTTCCGATTCGCTGGCTGCTGAGATCACCACCCCAGAGATTCGGTGTGTGTGCATGACTTTATTTCACTTTGCATGGTTGGAGGAACGTGACTCAAGGTGTTGACTTGCTCTGCTAATACCTCAAATCTTCATCTCAAGGCCACACCTTGCAAGACTTTGTCAGGCTCTGCTGCTGATACCACAGGACACCTTCAGAAGTCTTGTAACAGTCTGTGCTTCAGTGGTTTAGAGTTGTTTTGATGGCGCAGAGGGGAGCGACACAACGTGTTCATACTTTATCAATGTATTGCCAAGATGTTGGACAGCGCAGTGTGTCTGTGGGCTGCTATTGGCTTTGTAGCCAGATGGTTTCTCGTCTGTTCCGCATGCCTTCTCTGCTGTTCTAAGGTAGAGTTTGGCCTAAAAAGAGCGTTCTCTGTAGAGAGTTATGTAATAGTTGTGTGTGAGTTACATCAGCCAGCTTTCCAAGAGGGCTGGGTTTTCTCTTTGCTCTGTGCTGTGCTTGGATTTTTTCTTCTTTTTTTTTTTTCCCAGCGCTTGTGAACCTTGAAAAAATGTGGATTTACATTGAAATCTTCTAAAAGCTACTTTGGAGGAAAAGAAAAAGGCTAAAGTCAACCCAGTCGAGGCAATTCATAAGCCTGTAGAGGGAAACGCCGTGTCCTGAGGTGATGTCTCGCTCTGAATGCTGTCGAAGCTGGAAGCAGGATGTTGCAGCAGCTGATTCATACCCGCTGGCTGTCTGCTCCACATCAACCTGTTGCTTTTAAAAGCAGTTTCTGGGATTGATTGTCATCTAAATTATAAAACAGCAATAAAAACAGCTGGAGATGCAGTTATTCTCTCACCGACTCCGCTGCTCCTCCTCTGAACTCTTCTTTTTCCGTTCCCGGCTCGGCCTTCACCAGCGAGCAGCTGTGAGTCTGTCTGGAAATATTTAGCCAGTTTCTCGTCTGAAAGGAGTCAGCGGCCACGCCCTGAAGAAACAGGACGCTGGAGACTCGTTGACTACCGGCCTGTCAAACATCTCAAACTGACAGCAGTACAACAAAGCTCCCTGTCTGTCTTTCCACCTGCTGATTGTGTGAATACTTCAGATTCTGGCTGTGTTTGGTTGTTCATTGGACCAAGACGTTATTTACCTCCCTTTGTACCGTACGCAGTGTGAAATCCTCCCTGTTTGTTGGCTTTTAGGTTAGTGTTTTCTGTATTTTACTCAACCAGATTACTCCAGCGTCGAGGACAAAGCTGCTCACTCAAACATGTGGGCTGTTTTTACGCTGACTGCCTTGAACCCAACGCCGTAACACTCTCCACTTTGGCAGCTCTTGCCGTCGTCGTAAAGGCCGCCTTAATTGAACCCGTCCCCGCCACAGGAAACTTGGAGAAAGGTGCAAACCGGAGCCGAAATAAAGCGGCGTAGAGGAACAGTTTTATCGGGGCATGAGTGACTTTGAAGCTGTGGCTACTCGGGCCCAAACTTATTTTTAGCTGCAGAGACGGCGGTGTCAGCTCGTCTCCACAGCTCGTAGTGTATAATTACAGCAGTGTTAAAGCAATCTTTTTAAACGCACATCCTGTCCTGCTATTAACCAGACGGAGCCTGCAGTTGCTTGCATGTGGAACAAGACTTTCATATTTTGTGTTTTAAGGTGTTGGAATGAGATGATCGGTTATCCTACAGGTCATTCACTTTAATCACGGCCGTGCATAGTTTGTGTATAATAAATACCCAGCAAACAATAGATGCCCTGAACTATCTCTTGGTATGTTTAATCACCATCATATATCAGAATTAATCCTAAGAGTGAGACTGTTAGCTAGAGCCAGCTACCAGCTACATGCATCCAAGTGTCAGTATTCCTCTAATTTAAGACTTGCTTCTGGCTGATGTGTTCACACAGAGAACATCTGATTCGTCTCCAACATGAGAACAAGATGCTGAAGCTGGCCCAGGAGGGCTCCGATAACGAGAAGATCGCGCTGCTGCAGAGCCTACTGGAGGATGCCAACAGGAGGAAAAATGAGCTGGAGACCGAGAACAGGTCAGCACACAGACGTGCAGCCTCCCACTGTTAACAGCAAAAAGACGATAAACTTGAGGCTGAATAGCTAATATACGTGTCAGTCAAGACAGAGGAGAATTGTTTACGACCCCACATCTTAGCCCCGTGCTGACATCAATCATCTGTTTATTTCTCCACAATGATTTTCTTTGTCTCCGCTCGTATTTCATTCAAAGCCCTTCGTGCCAGAAGCCTGCTCCTCTCGTGTGTTTTCTACCACTGTGTAGCTTGCAGTTTGCCCGTTGCTGCGTCAAACACTATGTCGACAAACCGGTATTTTGTTATCTAGGTTAATCAATCAGCGCTTGATGGAGGAGCAGAGTCAGGTGGAGGAGCTGCAGAAGAATCTCCAGGAACAGGGCTCCAAAGCAGACGATGTAAGTTATATCTCGTTTCCTGTACTGTCTGTGTATCTCTGATATCAGCTGGACTGGAAATACAAATTCCCATCATACCAAGACTGCTCCTCCTCACGAAGGCTTGATATCATTGCAGTATTTTTTGTGGTACAGTTTTTATAAACAAGTAGGCAATAAGCAGAGAATGTAAATCTGGTTTGGTGTTATTCAGTTAGTGCTGCTCAGACACTACTCAGAGAAAACTACAACTGCAGCCGTTTAGGGAAGGAGGTCGCCTTTCAAGCATCAGAGATAAAGAAGTAAAAGGCAAATGGAAGATTATTACATTTATACGAAACCATACACATTCAGGAGATTTGTGATTCTGTCAAACGGACCCACACACACCATCTTGCAAAAAGTATTTTCGCAGCATCGTATTGCTCGACCTTCATCATGGTTTGTCATGTAGAGAATTACATGCTGTAAGAAGACATCGTTTTACTATAAGAGAGTTTCTAGAAATCATAAATATAACCCCAAATCTTTTACATTAAATGGGTCCATTATTATAAAATGAATGCAGCTCTGATGTTCTTGCCGTGCAGTAAAAACAAAACCCTTTTCATTTTCTTTTCTAATAACGCTCCCACTGTCAGACTATAGTAAGTATGTCGTAATTCTAGCAAGTTCTCTTTTTTTGACTTTTCAAGACCTCATTTTTCTGACTTCCTGAACTACATGTAGAACTTTAAAAGCTCTGCGTAAAGCACTGGCTGTGTCGTGCATTTCTAGAGAGTACAACACGAACCCCCTCGTCCTGTAGAACCCCGAGGCTCCTGCTTCCTCCTCTTAACTTAAAGCTGTAGTCAGTCTTAGCATGCAATCTTTTAATCCTCTGAAAGTTTCTGCTTTTACATAATTCTGCTGCACAGCACAGAAACGCTGACTCCAAACACATGGTCATACATAATAAGACTGATTTAATTGTACTTTTGCTTTGTTTCTCACACAATTTCTGATTGAGGTCCACATTATCAATCATTATTCCACATCTTAGATACAGTACATGATAATCTTCTGTTCTACTCTGCCCTCTGTTGGATTAACTTGAGCAGTGTGCTACAACTCCTGGCTTACTTTAACATGATTGCACTTTGAGTATTTCCATTTTTAAGAGTTTGTAAAGTTTTTATTCCTCTTTTTTTTCCAGTCTTCCATTCTGAAGAAGAAATACGAGGAGCACATGTAAGTGATCTTCTGAGCTGTGTTCATTTGTAGATAAATGTTCTTATCATTTAATCCTTAGGTCTTGAAATCATAAACACAATTCAGCCAAAACAAAACCTCCACTGATATTTGGTGCTTTTGTTCTTTCTCTTAGGGAAAAACTACGAGAATTGAACAACGAGTTACTGAAGAAAAACGCCTTCATCGATGAAATGGAGCCTAAATACACGGCCAGCTGTGAGTGTGGAGGGATTTCTGACTGTCATGTTGATGTCATCCTCTCTTCCCGCTTATTTTTATTGTCATTTTTTAATTTGAGTTAAACTATGGCAGCACAGTGTGACCTAAAGACGCGTAAATGCATTCGTCGCTGCATATCCTTAAAGGAAGACAGCTGAGCTAACACGTTGTTCCCCTCTCAGCCCAACGAGTGGACGAGCTGGAAGAGGCCTTGAAGAAGAAAGATGAAGACATGAAACAGATGGAGGAGAGATATAAGAAATACCTCGAAAAAGCCAAGAGTGTGAGTATACTTTCATCACGAAGGCAGACAAACGGCCTCTTGCAGGATTCACTGCAGCCACTTGTGCCCGCTGTAGATAATAACTAAACATATGTGATGTGGCCTTTACAGGTGATCCGGACGCTGGACCCCAAACAGAACCAGGGTTCGGGCCCAGAGGTGCAAGCTCTGAAAAACCAGCTGCAGGAAAAGGAGAGGATGTTGCACTCGTTGGAGGTAATCAGTCTTTAAGTTAAGAATCTGAAGAGTTAAATAATCTGGCAGAAGAAGTAGTGGACTCTGTCAGCGGGGTGACGCTCCTCAAGGTGCATTTAAGTAACTCGATAATCGACCCTTAACAATCCTAAACCTGCTATCCAACAGGTTTTTAGGAAAAAAGAACGGAACCCATAAAAAACAGCCTGAACATAGCGACAGCCTTGGATTCTGACTCCGACGTGTCACCACCACCAATCAGGATAACGGCGTATTATCTGACTGAACAATCCCACAGATTGGCTACGTTCACACTGCAGGACTTGATGCTCAATGAGGATTTCTTTGTGATAGTCCCCCTTTTTACTTCAGTAACAAGTGTTTTCCCTCAGCATCACAGTGTAGTCGTCACATCAGTAGTTTTAGGATCCAGTCATTAGTCGGCTGCAGACAGATTCGGGCAGATGTCCATCTAAGATCACTGCACAAGTTTCTGAGGCTTCATGATAACGTTAGCACTTCTAATGATCGCAAAAGCCGGTCTGAAGCATGTGCAGAGTTTCCGTAGCAGAGCGGTCGCACAATGCAGCTGAAGGGAAATTAGCATCTGCTTGCTTCTCTCCTCACCTCTGTGCTCACATATATTGTATTTTACTACAGCTGAATTCCCAATAATGCTGCTGTCATTTACATATTTTTCTGTTTTCGGTTGGAAGACATTGGAAATATGAGACAGTAACAGCCTTTTAAAACTTTGTGTTAACCAGCTGAACAACCCACACCGTCTTTATCTCACCATCAGTCGTGAATTCAAAGCTACTATCAAAGTTAGAGAACAAAAAGAGAAAAGGAGTTGCTTCAGCTGCTCTGTTCTTGCATTTGTTTAAACATAAATCTAACTTTTTACTAAGTTAGGAGGTTTAATAGCAATTTTGGGAGTTGTAGTTTGACTCACTCCAAAATGATGTGAATGTCAAGGAAAATAATTCATCGAATAATCAGTGAAATAGTCGGTAGATTGATAAGCAGCAGCGCCAGATCCTCCATGATGATGCAAGAAAGCCAAAGTTAGAATAACAGAAGGCAGCCCATCTCCTATAAGTTACTGCCACCTAGAGAAAGAAGTGTGTGACAACACCGTGGCGGTATTCGGTCAACTCCTGTCATTGCTGAAGTTCTTTTATGTTTCCTCCCAACAGAAAGAAATGGACAAGACGAAGAGCCAGAGAGAACACGAGGAGAAACTGATCGTGTCAGCCTGGTACAACATGGTGAGGAGGATCTATAGAGCCTGAAAATGTGCTTTAAAACAGGAGTCGCTACTTCATTATTATAAAAAACTATTCTTGTTTAAAGCATTTCAGATGTTTTTATGCACTCGCTTTAAATAGTTTTGATAAAGCTGCATGTAAAAAGCAGTCAGCTGTTATTTGAGCCACTAGAGGGCAGCAGAGACTTTCCTATAACCTCCACTGTTTGCTTGTAACACACTTGATCAGTTGCTGGTATTAGCGTTCATGAAAACTTAAATCAGCACTAATGCTACATTTAGACTCATTTGCTTCCTCGTACATCAACATTAGTGGACCGATGGTGGCTGATTCTCTAGAGGAGCATCCTGCTCTGCGTGTTGAAGCTCCAGCACAAGCACCTCGCAGTTAAAAAGCCCGTTAACGTTGCTCCTCCGTGTCCTTTCTCAGGGTATGTCTATGCAGAAGAAGGCGGCTGAAGACCGACTCGCCAACACCGGCTCCGGCCAGTCTTTCCTGGCCCGGCAGAGACAAGCCACCAGCACACGCCGCTCCTACCCGGGTCACGTCCAGCCAGCTACCGCAAGGTAGATGGCAGCAGGGCACAAAAACACAGCGACAAGCTGCTTTACAAACCCCCCCTGAACTTGCATACAGTTAGACGTGCCTGTTTTGAGGCACTCTGTTTCCATTCATTTCTAATGGAAGCTCTTGTTTTCTTGCATTCCTTCCATTGATTTCCTTTTTTTTGTTGTTTTCCTCCTTGATCAGATCCATGAGGTAGAGATGCCAGCCAAGGCTGCCCAAACCACTTTTTTTTTCTCCCTCTGACTAAGCATATTTTACCTTGACCCCTATGATGCAAGACCTTTTTTTTTTTAATTTTTCAAACTTCAGCACATTTGCTAGGGTCTGACTAATCACTCCAAACGTCCTCCCTCTCGACCGCTGACCTTCCCGAATCCGCGGCAAACCTTTTTTGCCGCACAGGTAACCCCCGGACCCCAAGGCTCAGAAGAGTCGCATCTTCTCGACAAGTTACTGTCGGTTTCGATGAGAGGAGCCGCTCGACCTGGTCATGCAGTATTTACGCACATCTTCTACCTGTGATAACATTTGGCTTGTTCTTTCTTTTCTGACTGGAGTTAACAGAGTTCCTGTCCCGCGTTGTGTTTTAACTCTTTATGATGTAGCTTTAAGGGCGTCAAAGGTGATTTTCAGTTACTGGTCTCACTGTTTAAATGTCATTTCATCTGATTTTGTGTTGGTCTTAAACAAGAGGCATAGGAAGATGTGTTGATGGTGGATTTGCTAAGTAGTGTGAAGGATCTGATTGATTGATTTCTTATAGGAAAACAAAAGTCCAGGTTGGTAAAAGTGCAGCAATAACTCAGAATGGTCATTTTTCTCCAGCAAAAGCAAAAGGTCGTCTGTGAATCCACAGCTGGACGGTTGATGGCTGCTGTATATAATAGTGTAAATTGATTTCTCTCGTAAAGAGCGAGGAGCCACCTTCTGAGCAAAAAAACCGCTTCACTGGGTTTTTAGCCTCACCAGCATTTACAAGGTTGTGTCAGACAACACCTCACGTGCCATAGCGTTAGTTTCTGACCCCTGCGACACCGCGGGCGTCTCCGTTAAGATAAGAAATGTGCTCAGAGAACGATTTTGGTTCCTCGTTGCTCGACCCAGCGTTAGTTTGTAGGTCACTGTTAATGCCAAAAAGTCAACAATAGGATGTACTTTCCATGTAAGTTTAGTGCTATTATAGTATAAAAAGGTGTCGAACAGGGACGCTTGTTGTTCTCATCGCCTCTTTAACCCTTTTTTTTTTCTTTCCCCGGCGCATCGTGGACGCTCTCTTATTAACGCCTGTTTAGATCAGGGGCCCACACTGTTGATTTCCACCTAACAAGCCCTGCCATCTGACCATTACTTCTCTTTCTCCTCCCTCAACAGCAATGTCACTGCATGACTGGCACACCAATGACCTGTCCGGGCCCCCGTGCCGCCTGGCCGGGCCCTTCCCCCGCTGACCCGTGGCCGGGCTAGGCCGAGGCACGCAATGCATGAACTACCTGCCTGCGCACTGTTTGCATGACCTTGAATTGACTCGAAGCCTGCGAATAACCAGCCCACTAGCAGCAGCAGCAGCAGCAGCAGCAGCATGAGCACTAACAACCCTCTGCAGAGTCATGCGTTCTAACCTCCAGACAAGCCCACGCGGGGGGACGGGGTAGGAGAAAGGAAAACACCTCTCACACACACCTTTCCTCCAATTAATTTCCTTTCCTCTCCTGGCTCCTTTCCCCCTCTCCCTCGTTCTTATGCTCTGTGTTACTGTCTCCATCTCCTCCATCCTCCTCATGGACATGCCTGCTCGTGCTTCTGCACCGCAACGAGTCTGTTACGATTCAGCCGACGTTACAAACGCCCGGGACGGGGGCAGAATGTCCACCGCAGTGTTGTCTGTCAAGCTTTGGTTTAACGAGCCCTTCTCTGTAGTAACCTGGTGTGGGGCGAGCTGCTTCAGGATACCTCAACGACACGTTTCCGCATATCTGTTCTTGGAGGAAGCGATTAGCCGGTCTGCATAACGAAACAAAAAGAGTCCCCTCCCCCTCCAAGTGTTTACCTGTCCTCAACCTGTCGCTAGACGGGATCGTAGAAGTTTTACCTCAAGTGTTGAATACAGCGAGACGTGGATTAAAGGAGAGCTCACAGGGCTTCTCTGTGTCGCCCTGTAGGAGCGTAGGACGGCACAATAAGTATTTTGAATTGTTACAAACACGTTTTCTGGAGGATTAAAGCCCCCATTAAGCCTACTCGCGATTTCTCTCGGATATATTTCTTGATCAGATTTCTGTGATGTTTCTGGTGGTTGATCGCTACCCGGAGCAGAAGAGTGCACTTTGCCACGCGTTTAGTATTAACGGAGAATCCTGGTTACAAAAATCGAGATATTAGCCTGCGTTAGCTCACGTAGGCTAACGTATGGTCAGCTCACTTAAAGGGCTAAAAGGGGAAACAGCTGCAATAATCTGAGAAGATCCCGTCGATCGCAGACGCTTCTCCAGTACATTTTTACAGCTTTCCCAACTGGCAGTTCAAAGGCGTTTGTGTTGATTTGGGGGTCGTAAATCACTACCGGCAGAAGCTGACTCCTCACGGCGTCGGTCGTGGGGAGGCTCCGGTGTTACTATAGGTCATACTGTATATTCTGTGTAGCTTTTTTCTTTTTAAATAAATGTCTTATTTAACTTTTACTTCCGGAGCTTATTGTAATTGTGTGGGAAGGACTGAAAACCGCACTGTGGACCTGAGGATACATGTGCATGTTACAGGCATAGATGCATGTGTCGTTGAAACGAGAGAGATGATTAAATCCTCCAGCTTAGTGCCTTCTGTTCAACATGTATAGAAAATAACATTCGGGCTGTTTTAGGGATTAAAGGCAGAGTTATTGTGTTAAACAAGAGAAACATCTTGATTTTGAACACTCACCGTGGGCTTAATGAGGGCTTTTCTGCTCACTTTTTAACCCATTTTACTTCTAATCGTTCAACTGTGTAACCTTAGTTTAATTCATGCCGTGCATTTTTATCTTAATGGGCTTATTTATTCTTTTGCCGCTTGTACAGCAGTGTTAACAGTTCTTTTTATATTATATATAAATATATGAGTAGTATTATTATACCACCACTTATACTGTTACAACGGATGTGACATCAAAATACTGTTAAATACTCGTCTTATGCAACAAAAGCAGGAGGAGGAGGCTGTTCAGCGCTCGTCTCCGTCTGAGGATCAAGACAGTTAGAGAAGGTTGCGTTTACCTCTTCAGGAAAAAAGGAGTTTCTTAGGAAATCACTGTGCTGAGAAATCGAGAAAAAAAAAGCACATTTTACACTTTTAATTCCTCGAACGGTTGGTGGATTTTACTGTGACCCTGCACAGGAGCATCTTTTCTAGCGTTTAGCGAACCAGACCGAGGCCTCGAGAAGGGTCGAGGGTGTCGATCGAGCAAATTTCCAAACCCGAGCGTGAATTCAGAAAAGTCAGGGTCTCGTTTCTGTGCAAATCAGAGTTTTGTAAAAAAAATAAAAAACCACCCACCGGCCATTAACATGTGCAGTTGGAGCTCTATTACACGGAACTCTTTTTAACCGTCCATCACCGTGAGTTGGTTTGGTAAGAAATCTGTATATAATGGAGCCCATCCACGTTGTGGTCGACATGTTGAGATTCATATCAGGGATGTGGGGGGAAGCTTTTCTTTATTTGTTTTTAATATCCTCCCTAAAGAGAGAAAGCAGATCGTCTTATTCCCGTCAAATCAGTGTTCTGCTGTTAAATCTGATGGTTTGGGTCGTTTTCAAACCCTCGTCGATAACAGTTGGTTGTTTATGAGAGGAGAGTTGACAACATCAGGCTTCAGCTCAACATCTCTCCTCGTTTTTTTTTTATTTTTATTTTTTTTTAATGGGAATTGCAGTAACTCTCATAAAGTGTCAAACTGTGGTGTGTTTCCTTTTGACTAAACCCAGTATTCCCTAGTGTCACTAGGCCAGTCCACATGTATTAGCCGGATGAAATAAACGACACGAGAAGCTGTTAACAGGTCAGAACCATAAACGTGTGCAGTGTTTGCTGTATTATTATTTTCTTTTTTTTTTTTTTTACTCATTGGAAAACCGTTTCTTTACATATTGAAGTAGCAGATAACCTTCCATTTGCCAAGTTTTCTATCGCTTGTATACAAACACACGATGTACATACGGTATGTGGTAGTGGTTTAGGAAGTGTCTGGATATCTGAGGATGAGAAAAAAAACAAAATAAAAAAACCCCACGTCTAGTTAGGTGGATTTCATACAGCATCAGTCCGCTGGGGACGTACCGATGAAAATGTGCTTCCTACACCGCAAAAACTTGGAAATGACATTGTAAATAAAGCTTGTATAAAACAGGCCGCTTGTCTGTTCTGATGTGTTCTCGCATAATGTTCTCGCTATCAGCCGCCGCACACGCCTCGTCAGACCTCAAAGTCGGCTGCCCGAGGGGCGAGTCCGTTGTTTGCCCCTAAAATTAACTCGTCTAATTAAAGCAGCCAGACCTGATGTTTCCCCAAAACAATATCAAATGACAATGTGTCGGCGGCGTCGCTCCTAATAATGAACCGACAGCAGATCATCCTCAGGTGTGTCGTGCCTCTTTACAGGATTTTTGTTAAATACAAACCCTTCACCTGAGCAGGGAAGGATCTTTGATTAGGGAAGTTTAACACCCATCAGATGGTGGCAGATGTGATTTACGTTGTTTTATGTCTCCAAAAATGTCCTTTAAACCAACACGTGAAGGATTTTCAGACCTCCAGGGCAGAGTTTGATTTGAGAAAAACATGCTTCCCTTGATCCAGGACTTTTCCAGCCTTCGTCTCACTAATGCCACACAATTCTGCATTTGTAGGATATAACTGAAGTACATTTAGTCAAGTCCTTTAGTTGAGTTTGAGGTACAGACGTCCTCAGATGTATTCATCCCCTTCCATTAAAGAAAAGACAAAATTCACAACAGTCGCTCAAATAACTAGAAACTGAAAAAAGTAATAATAAATAAAAATTTGCTAAATTATAATTTAGTGAAATAAGACGTTGCTTTTGAATTGTGGTTGAAAAGAATAATTTAAAAAAACAAACAAAACTGTCCTGTTGTTCAATGAAATATTAGTTTACGGATCCCAATAATAAATGGAAATAAAAAGAAGAATAGATAAAATTTTAAAAAATAAATAATGTGGCAATATAAAGTAATATTAATCTAAACTGAATCCATAAAAGACAGATAAATAAAATAATAATTTATATATTTCTTAATTTTTATTTTATTGATTAATTTTTACAAATTATTTTTATGTATTTATTTTTATTATTTTTTAAATTTACTCTTTATTATTTTATTATTTTGTTTCATTTTTATTTGTATATTTTTTTATATTATAATATTTTATATTTTATATATATTCAGGCTTTACAGGGTTAAGAGCAGTGAGGCTACAACTAGATTGTAAAATGTGATGTATTGCTGCAGGTTCAACTATCAAACTGTATATAAATAGTTAAAACGAGCTCAACCTTCAGCATCTCCAGCTGTTAGATGCAACAAAGACAATATAGTAGCAGTAATATTAATCCAAAAACATCAGACGTGTTATTAAAACACCATCAGGGAGTATTTTTACTTTAATATGCTGATAATAGAAACCGTTACTTAAATAAGGTTGAAAATGCAGGACTTTTACTTGTCTGATGCTACTTCAGTAAATGATCTGAATACTTCCACAGTTCCATCATGGTTCCAGAACAGCCATGCATAATGTTTAGTTCTGATCTTCACTACCCGCCTCTCCTGTGAGCCGACTCCGTGCTCGCTGGGCCTCGGCCCGGCCCGGCCTGGGAAACCAACGCCCGGACGCCCCTCGAGGCTGCGGACGCCGGAACTTCCCCGTATCGGTGTCCCATTCTTCATTCCTGAGAGCTTCTTTTCCCCCTTTTCTCCCTCACCTCAGCCTCTGGGTGCTTCCTCGTGACGAGTCCCGGCAGAGCTCCAGAGTCAATGTAAATACGCTTCTCCTGTTACTCACACAGCGGAGGGTCACAGTCCGCCGCCTTCATATCGTTTTCCATATCTGGGTCACAGCCTATATGTGCTGATGGTGTATTTTCCCACAGTTGGGCTAAAAGTTAGACGGTAAGCTGCTGTTTGTGTCTTCACCTGTTTGCTGCGATGTTGCACGCAAGAACGAACACGTCTGGAAATGTATATTTACTTCAAACGTTTGTCAGGATGCATATTTGCACATTGACGTAGGCACATTTCTTTCATTACTGTGATGCAAACATATGGTGCATCATTGTCCTAAAGAAGTAATCTAGTGAATTTGAATAATTGTAAATTGACAGCATGCGTTGTGGTGTTAATGGTCGTAAAGGTGAGTTCCAGCCGTGCCAGCTGCTCTGTGGTGACCAGGTGGTGACTCCATCATGTCCAGACATCCATGGTAACCAGAGGACGACTCCCACTGACTGATCATCCTCTGATTGTTCAAGCTCCACCACCAGCTTCACATTTCTGTTCAACTAGTCTTAATGAAGTGGCACAAGCTTTTCAACAGATTCTCAGATGGTGCATCCTCATGACGTGATGATCCAGAGTCCAGTGTAATGTCGACTTTAAGTTGAAGGCTGTTTTCCGCTGCAGGAACTTGTTGAGTTTTAGAGCAGCCAATCACAGGAACCAGCCCTCTATAGGACCTCTTTGAGAGCTGCTATTGAAGAGGGAAAAAAAGCTCCTGCTTTGGGGTAAGTACATCTGAGCAGCTTGGTGGCACTTGTTTTTTTTTTTCTCTCAAACATCACTATGTGTAACCTATCATAGACTAACACAACATCCATGAAGCGACCGACTCTGTTCCCTTCATGGTTGTTTTGTTTTGTTGGACTGACGTTGCGATCGAAGCTGTCACAAAATCCTGATGTTACCTCCTGGAAATGTTCAAACCAACTTGTACCTGCCCAGAGTTTCTGCAGGAGAAAGCTGATGACTCACGTCCACCTGAGGATGAACCAATAGCTTCGGTGAGCCCTTTAATTTCCCCATGATGCCACCTGTTAGATAAAAACTTCAGTTTGTCCATTACTTGAAATTTATGACCAAAGTTCCTGAAAATTTAAAACATCTGTCAGTCTCAGAAAACTGAAAATCAAACTTTTCTGATTTACCTTCCGTGTTGTGTTGCTCATATGTGTTCCCATTCAACCTAAAAGCTTCAAATAAGGGACGACATTAATGAAACTCAGGCTCGCTTTTCAAAGTTTTAAAAATATGAAGCCCTGTGGGTTTTAAATGCAAACTAAAAATAGCAAAAATCTACGAGGAATAACATTTTTTTTGCATTGCAAAACCACTGAAGTGAAGCAAGTGTCTGCAGCTCCTAACATGCTGATACAACAACAGACTGGAGTCATATAGCTTCTAACAACAGCCATAGTGTATATTAGCATGTTTGCATTGGAGCTGTAAGCATGGACTATGTAGGTAATGTATTATTTACATGTCGAGCTGCACGAGCAATAAATTAAAGATGTTTATTACTGTGTAGTTTACAGTGGTAGACAACAGTGCTCAGTATTGTAGTGATGGCTGATGATGCAAATCTACTTAATGTGGCTTGAAGAGCATCACCTCCACCTCACACCGCGACTCTGGATGTTCCATTTAGTCATAACTTCAAAGAATCACCGGAGAAAAGCTGAGCTCAGTAACAGACGGCGAGTCATTATGAACGGACTGAACTTTCCCTCGAGTGAATCAGACTGAACATCCTGATTCCTCTTCTGTTGTTAGGGTCGGACGTTCTCTGAAGGAGAACAAACGAGAACAACCAGGAAGTGTTCAGGGTCACTCTATCTCAGAATTTAACTTAGTTTGGACGTTCTCTTCTCAGAATCCACACCTTTGCAGACGTGTGACGATTAAAC
Source organism: Stegastes partitus (assembly GCF_000690725.1). Taxonomy (NCBI): domain Eukaryota; kingdom Metazoa; phylum Chordata; class Actinopteri; family Pomacentridae; genus Stegastes; species Stegastes partitus. The sequence goes on along the minus strand of NW_007578122.1, from coordinate 79,762 downwards.
CGAACGCTCGTTTTACACGAACATTGTTTCTAACATCCAAAGAAAACGTTGTCATTGATCCCAGATGTTTTTTTTTTTCTTTCTTTCGTTCTTTCTGTTTCTCAATATTGAAGTAATTACGGAAACATTCCACCAAGAAGGGGAAAAAAAAAATCAGAGCAAACGAGAGTTGTCATTTCCCTAATGAAAGAGCCTGTTATTATTTCTTCATAACTTAGCGTTCTGGCTGACAATATGGGCTTTATGACACGTTCAATTTACATTTCAATCAGACTGGTGAAGGTAGGTGGTGGTGGGGGTGGTGGGTGATGAGGCCTGGTCTTCCTTGGCTTTCATTGACTCACACACACACATGGATCAGGTGGTGTTTCAGCACTTTTTTGGATGGGAGCCTGGCGGATACCTGACCTGAGATTTTAACGCGCACACGCAACACAAAACCCACGGACGCGCTCGCACACACTCGGAGCACTTTCACCGCCGGCCAGCACTCAGCCAAAACCCTCCTCCCATTTTACATTATCATTTTTGGCACGGCTTCAGTGGAGCGCAGGTGAGAAGTGCAGCGAAGGGGGGAAGCCGAGGCCTCGCGCTCGGCCTGTTGACACAGTCGGAGGGTAAAAGGAAAAGCGGAGTGGCTCTTTAGATTGTATTAACCCCCGCGAGCGAGGAGCGCTTCCAGGGCAGCCGCTTGACAGACAGCAGCTTTGTGCGAGCGGCTGCGGTTTGTAAAAGGCCGAAACGTGCAGGCCGGGCGGGAGCTCCATGTTTTTCTGTGACACGAGTCTTTCATTTCCAATGTTTTCTTTTATTCCCGTCATATTTTTGGCCTCCTCTCCAGCTCTTTACGCCTCTCAGTGAGTGACAGGCTCCAGAGGCTGCTGGACGAGCAGATAAGTCCGACATGAAAGCTCATATTCAGCTATTTTTAACATGTTTTGACCTCATTATCCTGCAGATTAGCAGACTGTATGGACATGTGTGTGTCCTAAATATAAACGGCTTAATTTTTTTGTTTTGTTCGATGTATTATTGAAGGAGAGAACGGTCCCCAGTCAGGTTTGGGACCACAGATTTACAGATGTGCACATGTGCTAATTACCCAGCAGCTGCTTAATTTGAACCTTAATTTTGACTTTTCACTTGTCGCACACCAAAATGCACCATTACAGCCTTTGTGAATCTATAAAGCTTAAGAATCCAACATCATAGTTTTATGCACATCCATGCAGGTGAGGTGATATTTCTCTGATCGACAGGTGGCGGTAATGTACCAAGAGATGCTGCAACGCCTCCAGCACATGCAAAGGACGACAAGGAGGTAATAAATCAGAATTCTTTATATGGACATTTTTGCCTTAAAGATGCACATGATGCTTTGCGCAGGGTGACCATATTTTGACAACTGAAAACCACAATGAGATGCTCGAGGTTCACTCAGAGATGCTTTAATATTTCAATACATTTCAAGCGTGCCTCCTCCAGGACAGGACCAGGACATTTTCATCACTTTATAAAAAACAACCAGGACAGGACGTGAGATGAGGGCATGTCCTGGGAAAACAGGACGTTTGGTAACCATAGCTATGTGTGGTCCGTATAACTGAACTTGTGTTTCCAAGAAAACCCCATAAGGCACCTTTAATTCACAGCTCTCACATATTTGCTGGTTGTAGTTCTTGTGGTGAGATCTTGTAGCAGTCTAAGGCTTGATTACACATTTAGCACCGTTGCCTCGCAGCTAGAAGGTTCACGTCCCGGTGAGGACACCCGGGATCTTTCTGCGCGGAGTCTCCATGTTCTCCCCGTGCAGCGTGGGTTCTCTCCGGGTTCTCCGGCTTCCTCCCACAAACATGTTGAGGTTAATTGGTGATTGTAAATTGTCCGTAGGTGTGAATGTGAGTGTGCTTGGTTGTCTGTCTCTGAGTGTAGCCCTGTGATAGACTGGTTACCTGTCCAGGTGACCCTAGTGAGGATTAAGTGGTGTATAGATGATGGATGGATTTTCTCCGTGCATTTTTCACATTTGGTGCCAGTTGTTTTGTCCTGGTTCTGGGGTCGTATTTCTGCAAGTGGAGGACGCTGTCGGCTGAAGGCAAGAGCAAATATAAAACTTTATTTTTTCATCCTGCTGTCTCTCTTGGAATTCAAGCTTTTCATTATGAGCAGATGCAGGAAAACCATGCACGGTATGAAATGTAAAATCTGCCATTTAGCACCACTTTAAGATGTTTTAAAGAGGCCTTCCTGTTTGTTGACTCTTTTGTTTAGCTTTAACCAGCTTCATAAATAAACTGTCTTAACTAATGTACCAGTTATAAAGTTCAGGTACAGCAGATACATTTAACCGGCTCTCTCTCTCACACTCATGCACTGCGAGGCCAACAGAGAGCTGAAAACCGTCGGAGCAGAGGGATGAACGTCTGAGTGATCTTCACAGTGTTTGAGCCAGAGTGAGTCACACTGGGCGCCGTGACCACTAAATCAAAGAGCTGTTTGAACAGCTGCATTCCTTCACACCCCTTCATCCTCTCTCTCTCCCTCGCTGTGCAGTAATACTAATTCTGGTTTATGCCGCTGACCCACTCGCTCCCTCCCCGGGCCCTGAGCTCCGCCGTGATGGAGATCAAGCCTAATGGAAAAAGAGCGCAAACGTGAGTGAAGTCATCCTGTGAGCGCCGACAGGTGTCTGTTCGAGGTCTCGCGTAGAGATGAGACAGAAAAGACTCTGTGAGGCTTCGCAGCGGCGACTGCGGCTGATTAATGGAGCCGTGACAGCTCGAGTGAGTCATTATGTAGCTTCCATTCCTTTTCACGCGTCCAGCCGCCCTCCTCCAGAGTCATTTATTGTTGAGCCATTAGTTTTCGGCGACAAGCGCAGTAATTGTATGGAGCGACCTCGCTCTGAAACGCTTCTTTTGTTTTAAGTTTCAGGAGGTTCCTCGTACAGGTGATGATCCGAACTGTGTGTAATCCATATTACGCCATGTTTAGAATACTGTGCATCGAACCACAGGGCAGTAACATAAACAGACTCAGAAATACGTCCAAAAGTTAGAAGACCTGCTGCAGCACAGCGGCGGCGACGTGGCTACAAGGTGTTCTCGTTGCTGTTTTTACATTCGCTACCAAAAAAAATACCTCCATCCAACTCCTCCAAAGTCAACCAGCAGAAAAAAAAAAACAAGCAAACAAGCTAAGTTTTTCCATTAAGTCGCCTCCTCCTGTAATCCTGCTCAATATTTCTTCCATTTTCCATTTAAGGTGATTAAACTATAATGTTATTTTGCCTTTTTTTTTGTGTGAAATATTTACCTGGAAAGATAAATCATGCAGCCAGGCGCTGGACATTTTTTTTCCTCCTAATTTGTTAACTTTAAGCAACAACTTTGTTCCTTTTGGCACTCGTCTCCTCGAAAGAAATGGAGCGTGACAGTGTCTCCATTAAAAAGACATCTTTAAGCTCATCCCTTTTTTTCGTGACGCCCATTTATTCCTGCGCAAGTGACGTTCAACAGACGAAAAAAAAAAAAGGTCTCAGGGGAGTGCGATTTTCTTTGCAAAGAAAAATGAGGTGTTCCCGCAGCGTCCAAACAGCTGGAATTTAAAAAGAAAACGGCAGAATTGAGCAAAGAAAGTAGTATCGCTGCTCTACAATCCTAAGAGAAAAAAGTTGAAAAATGTAAATGTAGCTCTGCATCTAGTCATCTAAAGCTGCAGCACTTATGCAGAACCAAGTTTTCTCAGCTGCCATCCTGGATTACACACTGATCGGCCACAACATGCAAACCGCCGCCAGGTGAAGTGAACAACGCCGATCATCTCATTACAACCCAATGTTCTGCTGGGAAAACTTCATGTGGATGCTACTTTGACAAGCACCAGCCCAGCATGCCTCCTCATTAAAAACTGCTTCGGAAAGGCTCGAGGAACTCAACCAAGAGCTAATTGGCTAAGCCTCCAAACTCCCCAAATCTCAATCTGGTTGAACTAAAGAGCAGGCCTGATCCATACAGATCCTACCCAACACCTCACAGAGCTGCTGCATATGTTTTGGAAGCAGATCCAAAGGACAACCCCGGAGGTCCGTGTCCATGCCGTGACCAGTCAGAGCCGCTTTGGCGTCACAATATCAAGCTGGTGGTTTTAATGTTGTGGCTGCTGGTGTAGACTCACTTCCACAAACGTTCATTAATACAGCAGACTTGTAAAATGGACGTATACATTTAAAAATGCTTTTTTTTGGTTCTGAAATTATCATTAAAATATAAGCAAGACGAGCTGGGAGACAGAACCGCAGCAGGAAAGGAGTCAAGATCAACATCAGTCGACTTCTACGTCTCGTCATGTTTTTGGAAAGTGAAAAAAAAAGACGTCGGGCTCGAGCACTTCAAAGCTTATTGCAGCGACAAGTAACTGAGACATCAGTTTAGGCATATCTTCATAAAACCTAATGATGTGAATACACATGCACGCTGCACATCAGAGCGAGAGAGAAAGTCTCCGTGGAGCGAGTCGGGGGTTTAGGGTGGAGTTGGAATGATAATAGTCGGAAAGATAATTGTTATTTTTCTTTAACAGCTTTTGACCTTATCTGGAAACCGTCCTCGGATTGTGTTGTTTTGCGGTGTGTTGGAAACGGTCGTTTGGCCCACTGGTATGTCCAGAAAATGTTGACAGTCAGTTCACTGAAATCAGAGCAAAGGTCTGTTAAATTAGAAGTTTTTTGGTGCAGGATTGTATTTTGAATGTATAGAAATAGTGTAGATTTTACACCCAAAGTTTACATATTCTATTAAAAAAATGCTTTATATCAGCAGATAGATGGATGGATGGATGACGGATAGATAGATAGATAGATAGATAGATAGATGACGGATGGATGGATGGATGAATGGATGACAGATAGATAGAAAGATAAAGTGTAATTCAATATATTTATAGACTAATATTGTTCTGCATCTTCACACCACACAACACCTCTCACCATTTTCTCTGACTTTTAAAGGAGGCGATAAACGAAAGGTATTACTTCTTCTTCAACTTCTTTTTCTTTTTGTGTGGAATGTCCTTGAATCCAAATGAGCAGAAGAGTCACTGCAGAGTAAGAGGAAGGTGGTTGGCTGGTTGGCGGTGCGGTGACGACGGTGGTAATTAAGGACATGAGCTGAGATCAGAGCTTTGGATCACGTATACATGGTATGTGCTTTTTGCCCACAGAGCTGCCAGGACACCCTGGATTCCAGTAAGTGCTTTCTACCCCGAACACCATTCCTGCTTTGATGCTGTGACTAACAGCTCAGTCACACGACCACTTCCATCGCAGCGAAGCCGTGCACTCCAGCCTCTCCGCTGTCCGCCGTGCCACTTGCCATTAATGTCATGTTTGTTTTTGAAGCTACAGATGTTTACAAAAGCCGGATAATTAAATGTGTCGTGAATATCAAAAACAACAATCATGCGGTTTGCGTCCATGCAAAAGCCAGAAAGCATGTGCGTCTTATTGGAGCTGAGCGATCCGGGACGGCCGCTCGCTCGTGTTGGGAAGTCACAGATTAGAATAGACGGGATTACTGTAAGCAGAAACCATCACTCAGACAAATTATCATTTCACACAAAGAAAATCGTTGTGGGTTTTTCAACTTAAACCATAAAAAATGTCATTACAGAAGTCAAATATCTGTGTAATAAAGTCATAGTTTTTTATTTTTTTTTACTGCCCTGGCAAATATAGAAAACCTCAGGGACATTTTTCAAATGCTATAATCAGATCTGCATTTTATAACCACCACAATGTCTGAAGGAAGAAATTTAAGGAAGTCTCTGTTTACTGAAATTACATAGATTGAGATTTATCTGTAGGACTTATTCCGTCCAAGGTAGCTCGTTGTGGTTTATGCGAGCAATAAAACGTCTGAGTCACTGTTTTGGTAGTGAGAGCTCACCAAAGCTTCCTTCAGCAGGAACCGGCCTCATAAAGGACCTTTATCCTCAAAGACATGACACATTAGAGGGCTTGTTTTTCCTTCTGCTCTGCACATCTTTTAGGAATCCTGTGATGTTTCCAGTGGACGAGCGAGACCCTTCACAGCCCAGCAGGTAAATGAATAGTTTTTATCTGTACCCGTAAACCAGTCGATACGATGCCAGAGTCAACAGAAAACGTCATGCAGTCGCAGTTTGGGCAGATTACACACAGCGATGTCAGCTAATAGTCGGTGTGTAGTAGGAAAGTCCACTCCTTGTTTTTGGTGTTTTGCAATCTGGCCAGAACACAAGAAGTCAGTCATCCTCTGAGTCTCCTGTCTGCTTCACTCTGGTCTGCGCAAATGGCACAACGTCAAGTTAGTATAAAACCTTTTTATTGACCGGACATCGTGCATCACTGACTGGAGAAATTCCACTTGTATCCTAACTGAACGTGACCCCGACAGGGATACGAGCTGGACCTGAACGTGGCACATTTATGTTCGCGGACACGTCTCAATTAAATCCATTTGGCTGGAATGAACTCTGCTTTTACAGCCCTGATTAATCCACGAAGCTGTGAGTGTATTCCTGTCGAAGCAGAGAGAGAAAGACTGCAGCCTGAAGTCTGGGCCTGGATGCATTAAGGCAGAGGGAAGAAAGTGTCTGAAGATGCTTGTGATGTTCTCTCGCTCTGCTTTGAATGAGTTCTTAAAGCCCCGCTCATGGTCGTCTTAATGTACGGACGAAAAAGAAAATCCTCGACACAATCTTTGCTCTTCAGATCTTCAGATGCTTGATGTCGTGTCCAAACAACAGATACGTGTTGACAGTGACTCTTTTTAAATTAGCCTCTCCACATATAATCCAGGTCGGTGTCCAAGGCAGCTGTAGATCTACACTCAGCTGCTTTGAAGACATAGTTTCACATTCTGGGAAATACTTTCATTTCATTCCAGACTTTACTGAGAACATCAATATCTCTGTACGTTCACGATTCCCTCCAGGTTTGATCAAAGATATATAAAATTACTCTGCTTGTACAATTCGGGTCTTATACGACCTGACAACCTGCACGAAACCACACAGCTGAGCAATGCACGCATGTAGACAGTCATAGTTCTGCAAAGATATACACTGAGACACACACACATGCATGCAGATGCTGGAGCCAGGTCTTTTCAGTTAGAGTTTAATGCGCTGTGAAGGAAGTAGACCGGAGCTGATAAGACTGACCATCTGCAAATGGACTGAGTCATACGAACGGTTACTGGAAGGCTTCCACAGTCCATATGCTTCTCATCTTCTTTGTTTTTCTATTCTAGTCTGGTTCAATGGTTCCTTAAACGCTCGTTGGACCACCAAACTATATCCTGACTCCAGGTCAGCGGTTCTCCTCCCTGAGTCGACCGCGACTTCCTGAAGTCAGCCGAACTCTTCCCACAGCCAGGTTTTTTTTTTTTTTTGCATCCATGCTGTATTCGCTCCGGCCTGCTGGTACCCATCTGCTGCTGGAGGAGAGTTCTGAACCAGCCCGGCCCAAAACACCTAGCTCTTTTTCACCTTCTAGAACTTCAGCGTCCACCAGTTGGCTCTCAGGCTGCAGCAGTGACCGAGTGAGGTTCTGACGGGAACACGATCTGCTTAGAGTCCATGTCTCCAAACCACACAATGCAAGAGGAGGTAGGAGTGAATAAAAAACCTCACGGCAAGGGGTCCCAGCTAGATGTTCCTGGTTCACCCTCACTCAGATGTCTAATATGTTCATCCTAATATGAGAATACCTCAAAAAGTTCTTGGGCACACCAACAAAAAACAGGAGAACGATTGTTCTTGCATTATTTTCCAACACAGTCTCCTTTAGCTTCAGTGCACTTGGTCGACTGATGTTCACTTCATCATCACTCGTAACGGGGCGACCACACATGTGGGATTTCACTTTGGAAAGCAGGAGTCAGACAGTGCAGGTTGTGTGAGTAAGGTGCACTGAGGCAACAGTTCAAAGCCACATTTGGTTGCTTCTGCCAAGTGCTGCTGCGTGGACGGATCCATTGTTCTGGAGCAACGGGACGCAAGCTTGAAGGGTTCCTCTCTTTGCAAAGAAATGGCGACAAACATTTCAGTTTTGGTGGACAGTGTTTTATTGTAGTATATTACAGGTATTCCCTAAAGTGGCCCCTCGTTTCTGGATGAGGCAGAGAACTTTTTGAAGTACTCGCATATCTGATGACCACAAAGCCAACCACTGACCTTTGGCCAATAGATGGAAAGCACAGAAACTCAATCATAAAGTACCACTTAGGTTGAGATCAGGCAGGTCCTTGCCTCCAGTTACCCCCTCGGTGGTATCCTTTCCAGGATGCCACCCAGAGATACGGGTCTCTGGGTAACAAGCCTCCAGCAGTACCCAGCTGGAGGCTTGTGGGTACCACTACACCCACCTGGCACCTCTGGAAAGGTCCAGTGACTTTCCGAAAGGTTTAGTTCCAGACCGAGTGCTGTGCATGGAGGTGGGTACAACAATAGGTGGATTTTGACTTCAGGAACTCAAACTAGGCACAAATATCAGCAGAGATCGGCCCTTAATGGTCCCCTTGAGCCTTTCTGTTTCTGTTATAAAGTAGGACCCGCCAACTTTGACCGCAGCATTAACTCCGATTGTGCCAAAACAACATCAAATAGTGAAAACTTGACCCAACTCTAGTTGTATGAGCATGCAGGAAATAGAACAACGGGGTGTTTTTTTTTAATACGGCCATTTTTTCATTGTTGATGTCCATGTTTGAGAGGAGAACATTGCTACCCATCGAGGACATAAAGAGGGCAGAAAAAATGGCACTTGTTGAGCTCTCTGAGTTTATCAGCGCTGAGACCTGAACAGCTCACAACTACCCACCTGTACTTTTGTCTCCCCTGAAAAAGTCCATGAAACAGGTGTACTGGGGCACTCTCTGCACTCAGAACAGGCTTGAAGGTTTGAGCTGCTGTAAAACTCCTCTGTCTCCTTCCCCACCAGCATGTCTAGATCCCTGTAAATACAGGGAGGTGCTGGAGTCGGGTGCATTGCAAACATCTGTGACTTTCCCTGCAGGTGGCGGGTCCACGGGTCAGAGCTCCATGTCTTCTTTCAGACCCGGAGAGCACGAGCGAGCAGACATGCCTCCTAACCTGCCGTGCGTTGTTTACGTTTTCCACATTTTCTCAAACTGAGGCTATGTTTTGATTTTTAAGCCTGTGCTTAATGTGCATTTCTACACATCTGCGCTCGTTAACCGGCAAGTATTTTGTCGCCATTTTCTCATGTTACAGCGTCATCCCTCAGACAGCGAGAAGAACGGTGCTGCACGCATGACCTTGACAGGATCAAATGCATCCACCACCCAGTCTTTGTAAAATGAAGCATATGTGGTCATTTCCATACGGTGAAATCCTTTTGAAGATTTCTCTGAAGGGGCAGAATCACATGTTTGCTCGGGATCTCTCAGAAGAGCCCGGTCCTGTTTGATCTCCGCAAACAGAGACACTTTAAAGTGGAAATGTACAGATGCAGCGTCGTATCAGTATTGACGGGGCTGGTCGCTGAAATCCACGACAGGCTTCAAACGCTCTCCGTCTCGTAGAATAATAGGCTCGCATTAAAACGCTGCAGGGAAACGGGTTACACATCACTTTTATTCTCACCTTTTTATGGGTCGTTACGCTTATTATGAGACTTAAATACGATGTTCATCATTTTTACAGCACGTTTAAAAAGTAATATTGTGATTTAAGCCAAACCTTTAGTTAACAGCTAACAGCCAAATTATCATAATAATAATAATAAAAATCCAGCTATGTTAGAATAACTGCTTCAAGCCGTAAAAGAAAAGCCTTACGTTTGATCATAAATCCAACATGCTGGCGAGTCGCACGGTTTTTAGTTACGGAGACGTTTTGCTCTGATATGTGACAGTTTGGGTGTTGGTTCACGGATTCCTGATGTCTGATATTATGAAACCTGAGACTTTTTTTTCTCCATATGTGGTTTCACTTTGTTGCAGTAAAAGAACCGTAAGTGATGAAAAAAGCAGCCGTTAGCAGGCCTCACATCAGACGTGCTGAATGTGACGATACGCAGAGTTGCGTCGCCGCCGCGCACACACATGGTGTTCTTTTAACGGACGCCGAAGACCGTCGTAAACACGCCTGCAATCTTTTTTTTTTTTATCGCTTCCACGTGTGATCTATCGACTGCTCGGATGAATCAACCCTGACAGGAGTCATTTCAAGTAGCCTGCCTGCGGATGATTGACGTTTTCCCCCCGTTACTCACGCAATAACACGCTTTGGTTTTCACGCCACTGCCGGAAACGAATAATTTTCTTTTCATCAAAACAAGTGGAATCTTAATGTGTTGGGAGGAAGCAGCTGACCAACCATTTGCATTATTGTGCCCTGATTTATATTCACAGAGAAGCTTTTATAATTTGACAGTCTGACTCCGGCTGGAATGAATCCTCAGCTGGGTTTTTATACCTTTAAAACTCACCAGTAGTTTTGTTTTAGTGTCTCACAAACCTTGATGTTAGGTCTCAATGCATGACTCATATTTTAAGGAAGATTTCTGATACTGGTGGCATCACCAGAGACAACAACAGGAGGCAGATCCACTGTCAGACTCATGGATGTAGCTGTAATCTCTCTCTTTATGCTCTTTTCGGTCTTTACCCTTCGTGCACTCTGCATCTTATCCTTCATCTCTCTGGCTCCTCTCACTGTCTGAGGCGCAACAGCTAGCAGACATATTTGCAGCCACTAGGAGGCGCTTTAACAGGCCTCTGCAACGTCTGCATTGCAAACATGAGTCCATGTAGCAGAGAGACTATAAAATTAGACTATGAAGTACATTTAGCACACATTATTGGGTCTATAGGTACATCAATACACAAGTGGTCACTCTAAATATGGCTGAATGGTACAGTTGGACTAATTAAAAACTGTTTGCAGTGAGAGCTATTGATTAATCACATTTGTTTTTTGTTTATTTGTGGCGTTTCTTATTGTATCGCTATAATTTACTCAAGAAAATCATTATAAACAGTTTCCCTCCAGTTATCTGTGACGGAGGCATGTAGACATGTATGTCATTTCCAGAGGGGTAAATAATGTCCTCCTATGATCCAAACCACAGTCCAAGCTGTCAGTCAGCAGCACATCTAATTTCAACACCCTATGAGTTTTCACTGACCTTCTTGGAACCACTTCGCCAGACAATCCTCACTTTTCCAGCCCTGTTTTTTTTCTTTTCTATTTGTCTGCAAACAGCATTTGTGTAAAGAAAAAAAAAAAAACAGGAGCCCTGAAGTCGTTCTTCGTGTCAACAAACCGTTTTGTATTTACTCAGACGTCTGACAACATCAACGTGTGTTGGAGGCCCCCGTGTGAACCAGGACGTGGAGCGTAAAGGCGCATAGAGCCGGAGCGCATAGATCGGCCCGCAAACACAAAGAAACCAGCGGGAGACGCCTGGACCGCTGTGTGAAGGCAGCTATAAATTTAGAATATTTTAAAGCGATTTATATTGAAAAATTGTTTTACGCACAATATTTTATTCACTGGTTACACATTTAAGGGTACAAACACTCCTCTGCGTGTATCCCAAGCGCACTATATGTGGTTTAAAGGTACCTTATTCAATTTTCAGGATACTTTTTCTTTAGTGTCCTTGTCTCAGATGTCGCCTGATGCGCGCTGTCTCTCCACGAGAAGGTGGAGTTCTGTGGTTTCCACGTCTGCGCCCACATGGCACCCAACATAAAGCGCTGTTATTGCAGGTTTTCTCATGTTAATGCCGACAGTTTGTCAGGCATTAACCAGGAGGGCACGATAATCTGTCCACGGGATCTCCACTGGCACCCTTGATTGTCTTCAGGCCTCCTGTTGGGCGACACGGAGGGACCTCATCAGTCCAACTGAAAATAAATACTGTTAATTGAAGTCAGGGCTCCTCGTTATTAGTGATGTGGAGACTAAATGAGTTGTTGATTTTTAGTCGTGTAAATATTAATGATCTGCACTTTGTTGGAATGGATGATGTGAATGGAGACCAGAGAGGTGATGTTTAATCAGATTACTGCTGAGAGAGAGAGGGAGAGAGAGAGGGAGAGAGAGAGAGAGAGGGAGGACTGGGGGGTGGTTTGGTTGGAGGGGGTGTTATAGAGGCAATCTTAGGGGGTAGGTAGTGGCAACAGAGATGCTGACACACACACGCACACGTTGCAGAGAGAGAGAGAGAGCGAGCAGCAGATAGACAGACTTGGCAGACAGGCAGCGCGCTGCGCCGAGAAGTTTTGGTTTTAAAACTTTTTCTGTGGAAAGCGCAACTGGTCGGTGCAGCTCCTTCACACACACACACACACACCAGGCTCACAGGCTTCAGCACAATCGATCAGCAGGACAACACACACAGCAGCTCAGTCCCGACTTTCTGTTTCTGGCTCCAGGTGCTGACGCGGCGTGGTGGACCTGTTGGCTCAACTTTTTTGGAACTAATACGCGTAAATCCTGCAGAGATTCCGCGGAAGGCGACGCAGAGCGAAGGGAACCGTGGATAATTCAGGCTGGCCCGGCGGTGAGAGGATGATGTGACCCTGTGTAAACTTCCACTGACCACCTTTCTCCAAACCTCCCTCTCTCTCCCTCAAACACACACACACGTGAAGACGGCAGCGCTGCGTCCAGGAGGCTCAAGTCAACATGACTCTGCCCGGCGGTTTGTCGGATACTTGTCAGCTCATTTTACGTGACCGCATGGAGCCGGAGCTGTGGAAATAGGACTTTATCCATGCTTTCTGGGGAATAGTTGCTGCAGCACGTTGTGGTGAAGCAAAACCCGGGCAACCCTGCACAGTTTGGAGAGGGAGAGGGAGAGAGAGAGAGAGTGAGAGGGAGCTACGATGCGGGGCACTTTGGGCGCATTCATTCAGTCCTGTCTCCTGCTGCTGGTCCGAGCAGACCAGTGGAGGCTCAAGGACTCCGCCAGCTGCGAGTTAAATAGGAAAGTAAGTCACAACGAGAGTGATTCTAAAGCTTCAGTCTGAAAAATAAATGTAATGTGAACTGTGCGCTTTATGTGGACACCTACGAAGGTTGGTGTCACAGAAAGAGCCTTGAAATGTCATTTAAACTCATTTTTACTCTATGACATGCTGCTCACCTTTCTAAAATAGTTGGATTAACTTCTCAATGTGGAGCTGTCTGACTTTTAAACCTGCTTTTGCATTTGTAAAAATCAACCTACTTCACATACTGACTGTGCAAATAGTCAACAAATCATTTTAAATACTGATTAAAACCCAAAATAATGAAATGCACGATCATATCAGGACTAATAATAGCACAATACATGGAATTATTAGGATTTTGTGCTGTTTTTCTGTAGCTAATCGATGAAACCAGCACTGGTTTTGTGTATTGACGTTGTCTAACATGCTCGTCCTCACATTCTCTACATCCACATGTGTGTATTCAAGAAAAAAAAGCTCCTAAATTTAAGTTTATTCTGTTGATATCTGCTGTATTTGATCCAACGCATCCAAGCAGTTGTAAAGAAAACAATTCCTCCTAAGAATCTGCCTTTTAAATCCCTTTTTAACAGTGTGAAAGTACAGGTTTCTGGTTTTGTTAGACCACCTTTCAGTCTCTCTTTGATTAGTTGTATTTTAACTCGGAGTCACACAGACCGTCTGATGGAGCAGCAACAGGAAGCCAGCGGCCCGTAGCCTGACAATCACTGACATGTGTATTGTTTGTTTGGCACTTGGCTTCTAAGTGGCCTGTTAATAAGTCATTATCAGTCTGTTAGCGGAGTGTCTAATAAACAGCCTCCCGCAGACAAAGAGGTGTTTGGTGTCAGACAGGCCCGGTGATGGCTGTGATGTAAAGTTAACGGCGTGAAACGACTGTAAATTCACCCCTCTGCCGCCGTCTTACGCGGTTTTTTTACTTGTTTCTGACTTGTGGAAATGCTGAGAAGTTTAAGGACAGAAACCTGCAAGTGTTTGGATATTTAAAAATTGTTCCACTCAGCTGTGAGCATTTTTTAGTTTTTATATCATCACAAACTAAATGTCTAACAATTTGAAGATGGCACTTTAGGCCTTGTGCGCTTTCTGACATGTACGAGGCCTTTAATCGATTTGTCAGAAACATAATTCGAAACCCAGCTAACATTCTCATCTGTTCCTCCAGCAAACGGACCTGAACTCCTTCCTGTGGACGATCAAACGCGATCCGCCGTCGTATTTCTACGGTACAATCCACGTCCCGTACACGCGCGTCTGGGACTTCATCCCCGAGAACTCCAAGCAGGCCTTCCAGGAGAGCAACATCGTCTACTTCGAGCTGGACCTGACGGACCCTTACACCATCTCAGCCCTGACCAGCTGCCAGTTGCTCCCGCAGGGCGAGAACCTGCAGGACGTCCTGCCCAGAGACATCTACAGGAGACTTAAAAGACACCTGGAGTACGTGAAGCTCATGATGCCCTCCTGGATGACCCCGGATCAGAGGGGGAAGGGGCTCTACGCGGACTACCTCTTCAACGCCATCGCCGGGAACTGGGAGAGGAAGCGACCCGTCTGGGTGATGCTGATGGTGAACTCGCTCACGGAGGCAGACATTAAGACTCGAGGGGTGCCGGTGCTGGACCTGTATCTGGCCCAGGAGGCGGAGAGGATGAGGAAGAGGACGGGAGCCGTGGAGAAGGTGGAGGAACAATGCCATCCGCTCAACGGGCTGAACTTCTCCCAGGTGAGTTCTGCTAATTGGTTGCTCAGGTTTCAGATTTGCCTGTTTGTCCGTCACCTCCCTCTCAGCTGGCTTCTGTGTGGCCAAAACAGAACCACAAAGAATCGTGGCTCTGTTGGGCTCTGACAGATCTAAGCTCCTTGAAATCTGCTGTGTGAGGAGTCGACTTTCTCACATGAGCAAAATCATACATTTGGATGCGGAGACTGTCAGGTATAAAGGGCGTTGCTTTCTTTAGTCTTTTGTAATGACATGTTCATGGTTTGAAAATATAAATAATAAGAAAACAAATGTAGAACAGCCACTGTTGCCTGCTTTCAGGGTTATGCTTGTCTTTCTCTTTCCTTTTGTTGGTCGTCGGTATCAAGAAAGTTAGTTTTTTCCCCCTAATTTTTAAGTTAAAGCGAGTAAATTTTGGCCAAATAAATTGTCGTCGTGCTTCGATGGTGTTGGTAATAATAGCATGTGATTGATCGGCCTCGTGCATGAACCAGTAACAGTCAGATTTTACGCAGGATTCACTATGATGAAGATGAAGAGAAGTAGATGGCATGCTCTGAGTATTTTACAGAGTGGTTTCAGGGGAGTCTTTCCAGTCATGTCGTAGCATTTGTAGCCACAGTTAGCATTGGCAGCGTTGTGATATTTGCAGGTTAATTTGAAGTTAGGATGTAGAATTAGGATGCCTCACTGTTTTATTGCTCATGTTTAAGATGCATCAGCTGCCCACAGTTTTGTTGCATTGACTCTCAGGATGGCTGCATTAAGCTGAACAGGTATTAGTCATACGTGAACAATCTACATTACTGCATAAACAGATTAGAACAAATGACGTGTAAAGATCCTGCAGAAGCTAGCCTCACTTTCTGCTTTATAATGTGCACTTTATTGCCAAAGCAGTGGAAAGCCTTCACTGTGATGCATTGACAGTGATTGCTGCACTTGGGTCACTTAATAAATGGAAAAGTAAATCCTCGCTAATGTTGATTTACTGTTTTCCTAAATGTAGATTCTATTTCATTCATCATGTGATTGACAAAGCTTTGCAAGAAGTAAAAAAAAAAGCTGAGAACTCTTTGCAGCGATATTGTTTGTGAGGAAAACAAGCGGTTCAGTGAACGGATGCAGAGGCGTATAATCACATCCAGTGAAGCTGTGCAGAAACTCAGAGGGCAGAGACCGAAGCACTGGCTTAGTTTTTATCACAGCAGGTAATTGTAAGTTCTGCGTCCGCACACAGCTCCGGCTTACAGCCGATCGCGACAGGTTGAGCAGGTTGCTGCGTTCGCCGTTATGACGTAGAGCCGTTGCAGCGATGCCATTTCCTGTAGTTGAAATTCACAGGAGCCCACAAAGGTTGCATGTGTGTGAACATCTGCTGGGTGGCAGCAGCAGCTTCTCGTGAGCGAAACCTCGCAGAAGGTTAACAGGTTTAGCATTTGGGTAAAAGAGCACAGCGCCAGATTGGTGCTCGGCTGAGTTTGTTAAGAGGAATCTGCATCGGGAGAAATTAAAGCCACGCAAAGTCCTTCCCATTACGCCCTGACGGCATCCAAATATTAATGTCTAAACGAGCATCTTTGGTAATTTCCCCTAAAAGTCGCCCTGCCACTCTCAACAGTTCAGAACTTCTCGCATTTCCGTGTTACTTTCAACAAGTGCGTGCAGTTACATCGGTGGAAAGGCACGCACAAGATAGCGAGTCACCGACGTAGGATGTTGTCATGTGTAGCGAGAAGAAGAACAACTCGCATGTGTTGCCGTGACTACATCTATTACTGATGTCTGAGTAACAGAATGGCGTCACTTTAACGGACTGGTGAAGCCAGAAATGTCATGAATACTCTGAAAAGGGCGTCGGATGATTGCTGTATCTGTAATTTACACCCCAGATCAACACATCTTGCTTCACCGTGGATGTTAGATGATGTGGTGCTTCTTGATGCAGCTGGCAGATTTAACCGTCTGACTTTCGTGCTGCAGAGGCCTCACATCACATCTCCTTAAATACAGTACGTCAGCTGGAGACGCTAAGATGTGTAATACAAATGACAAAGACCAGAGGTATGAATTGAGGGTTTTTTTTTTTTACACAGCGGGGGCCTCTTTCCCCCGTTTTCCCACAGCTCAGTCAAGTGGAGAAAGGTGTGGTGTTAACAATCAGCTGTGCAAACATTCAGCCGCTCGCTTCCCTATGTCCTTTGTTATTAAAGAAAAATGGATCTTAATGACTCAAGTCTGAAATCGCCAGAAAAAAAAAGGGAACCTTGTCCCTCAGACTACTGCGTTCTGGTCTCCCCGTCTGGCCGCCTGTCCGTCTGTCTGACCCTTCCAGCACTACAAACATGGCTCAAAGGCGGCAGTCACTATGAAATCATGTTGCATATTATTGAGGAATTTCTGCTAATGCTGCTCGGGAGCTAAAGGGATTACACTCGACCACTTACCCTAACACCCAGAAGCTTCAAGTGTTGTTATTTTAAAGCAGGCCTTGTTGGCCCCTCAGACTATAAGTCTCTTCATAAAGTCACCCAACAGCACTTTTATTAGCATTCTCCAGAGGGAGGACGAGGGGGGCGATGTCGACAATCACTGAGCATATATAATCAGTCAGATGTGAAATTACTGATGACTTTTGTCATTTGTTTGCACAGCCGGTTAAATAGAAATCACGCTCCCATGGCAGTGTTTACGTCCTGATAAACACATGGAGTGTGAGTAATAGTTAACAATTAGCGCTGATTCTTTTTTTTTTTCTCTCCGGCTCAGTAGAGATGATTAAATTTAGCTCATACGTTTCTCAGATGTAAGAACTTCTCGTGTTATTTTAATCATTTTGACTATTTTTGGAACCGATGAGCATCCTCTTGCGGTCGTGCAGAAGCGAAGGCAGACTCGTACGTGTCGGTGCGCTGCTCAGATTTCTCTTGCGGCGAGCTGTTGGACGCGCTCGCCGTTAACGCCGGAGGCAGCAGCTTGCATGACGTTTCTTTGGCTTCTTTCGAGTGTGACCGGCGTCTTTCTAAAGCTCTAACCGGACAGTTTAATAACCCAAAGAGGCTATTAGAGAAGGAGCGCGGGTGGCTGAAATTGGGTTTGTCAACAGATCTGCGAGGAGAATAAACCTCCAGTCATCACAGCTTTCATTGAATTAGGTCCACAAAAGAACTCCAGAAGGCCTCGACAATGAATTCTAGTGTCCTGAAAACAACCCCTATCCTGACACCGCACCAAAACAGCACACAACTTGGCACTCCATAACTTCCACACTCAGTTTCAATCTAATCAACAGCAGCTCGACAGACGCCTTCGCCCTGCTGGCTGAAAGCAGCCCGCTTAATATCACACTAAAGCCTTTTTTCTCTGTGTGTGTGTGTGTGTGTGTGTGTGTTGTTTTTTCACAGTTTCGCCGTGTAGTTGAAAAGGGCAATTCCATTTAAAGTCTTTTAGCTCAACTCAACTGTAAGATGTCCAGATAGAGCGCGATGAGTGAAATACACGCTCGGTGGAACAATGCCGCCGCCTCGGCTGCCATTCTGGACTGAGAGAGATGTTTAATCAGGCTACGAATGGAGAAGCACATTTATGGTTCGTGATAGCCTCGGTAATGTTTTCGCTGGCCGTTTGCGTGAAACACGTCTTAAAGTTAAATGAAAATATATCTGAAGTGATGAAAAGTTCTCTCCTTCGTCGTCGTCATCCTCGTCCCGTCTGCTTGCTCGCTTCCAGATCTCGATACGTAGTTTGAGCACAAATTGATTTTCAGATTGTTTCTCGCCACCGTTGATCCAGACAGACTCTCCCGCGGTGAGACGTCAACGCCGACGCTGCTGACTGGATGAACGCACCAGTAGCTGGGCTGAGAGTCACGGTGGTGGCTCCACTGGAACTGGAGTGAAATCTCTTCCTGGGGAAATTTGCTTTGGCGAGTTTTGAAAGGAGGTGAATAACACCTTTGTCTTCTGTCTTGGCCTGGACTCTTAAAAAAAATCTTTCCATTTGTTAGAATCTAAACCCACCTGTTGAATCATCCAGCTTCTAACTCTGGATGCTTTCTATCTGTCTCACAACAAACTGCTTCAAAGTGCAATCTGACTCGTGTACATGTGCTCTAAACAGCTTCATTCCTTGGACTGAGTCAAGGTCTAATAATCATTTGAGTATGGAGATAATTGTGCACAGAGTTGAACAATCGCACATCAAAAAACTCTCATATTGTTGCAGTATGATTTCTGAGAGCATCTGAGAGCTTTGATGGAGGTCAGATGCTGCACATTTTCTTCACTGTGTGCGCTGGATTTTAAAATCTTGCAAGAACTGTCGGACGCAACCCTGATCAACAAGCGGTTCACTGAATGCCTTATCTCAGATCTTTTAGGGTTGTCGTGGTTGTGACTACAGACAGAAAACCAGGTCTGGACATTGTCTGTGGTTGCCCTCGTAGCACACAACAGGAGATTTCCCATGTTTCCCAAACACTCGAGGGGTGTTGCCTCCGTTGCAGGATTCAGGATATGTTTCAAAAAGGAAGCTGCTGGTTCTTCATTTGGTCATAAACAACCTCGTCTCTTGTCGTTCCTTGAATTTGTCTGATAGTTTCACTGGGACGTTTTTGTTGGCGTCTTTGTGCGAGGTACCCCATCTTCTTCTTCGCCCTCCGATGTTTTTATTCAGCCGGTTTCGGCCCAGTCGCGTGATAGAAGCGTCACCAACAGGCCCACTTGTTCCCTGTGAATGCACTGGAAAAATGATCTGCTCTAGTTCACACTGGACTTCAATATCATACAGCCTCTGTACTCAGGAGCTGGCAGGCTAGGATCCAACTGATGGGCACATGATCACATTCAGCTCCTTCTGGTAATGTCTAATTGGTTCAGGGTTGCAGTGCATGTTTGAAAACAGCTCAATATAGGTAAAAATATCAGTTCCCAGCTTGGTGTGACTGTAAACACCTGCAACACATTTAAATCTAAGCCGCGTTTTTCTTACAAGCCATGTGTCCATTTTTGCCTGTCAATATAAATTAAGCCCATTTAGCTCATTATTTTCAAACCACAATGAATTATACTTTCCTTTGTCAGATCTCTAATCTGGCTAAGCATGACTGCTCTTATTCTTGCACGGTGCCCCTCGTCTTTTGAAGAGCGGGCTCAGCCTTGCCCATTACACTAAGTGAGCTTGTTGAAGACAACAATAGCCGCATGAAGGCCGGCTTTCTCTGTCGCTGTTGTTGGAAACCCACGGGACATTCCACACCTCAGTGGAGCAGACCTGCTAATGAAAGTGTTGTTTCTTTCCTCCCATCACTGGGGGTAATGGTGCATGGAGAGGTGATGAATGCAGGTCTCAGTGTACGTCTATGAGAACAGAGAAGGAATGTTTGAAGCCCATTTGGTTCATTCATGACCAGGAGAACAAGGAGAGCTGAGATGCAGACTGAGATCAGTGGAAGAGCCATTAGGGAAGGAAGGCGTGACTCCATCTCCATTAGAGGTATCGTGACGTTACCTCTGTTTGACAGCCTCCAAAACTCGCAGTTGTGGTGTTTGCTTTCGGCTCGAGCTGACGGGCTGCAGGATCTGCTGGATCTGACAAAGTGAGGTCTGATGGAATCTAAATAAAAGCCACACTGATGACAGCAGACAACTACAAGTTTGTCAGACTCTAAATAGAGTTATCTTCTGTTTTGATGGAGCGTTTGAGTTTCTCGCTGCACTTTCACTCATCCCGTCTCCTCCAACTCTTTTGTGTGTCTCTCTCTTTGCCTGAGGAGAAGCGTGGGATATCAGGGAGGAATTTCACTAACCAAAACCAAACCTAACTTCTACCTTATGTGAGGATGAACGTGGAAATTTTAAACCCATTATCATATCTCCCTGCCTGTCTTTAATTTAGACTCCGACTGTTCCATCTGTTGCTCCCTGTGTCCTCCTCCTCTTACGTAACACCTATCAGGATTCACTATTAAAAGGTTTAGTTAAGTTTTTTTAAAATTCAAGACATCATCTCGACCTGTGGGTCAAGAAATATTTTGTGCGCTCAGGGAGCGAGGTCTGTTCTCAATTACAGCAAGAAGACAGAGTTCTCTTGGTTGGAGGATGTAAACTTTAGCATAGAATAAACCCAAGTACAGTTTGTTCTGGGATTAGCAGATTTGTGGGAAAATGTCTTTTGCCGTCGTTCTGATGCGAGAGGTCCCACACGAGCAGGCGGCTCACTCTGGATCACAACCCATTGGACGGAGCAGACGCTGTCACAAAGCGTGAGCATCTCAGGACTCCCACACCCCGCGCTGTCCTGATCGTAATGACCGCTAAGTGTGTTGGTTATGTAAATTCTATTTAGAGCGAAAATACACACTGCAGACAGTACAATGGCCATCCTTATTTTCCAGCCCAGCATGGGCAGCGCTTTGGGCAGCCTGCCACTGATTTCCAGAGTTTGCCCACAAAGGAAAATCTTTCTCAATCCCCTGTGTAATGAGATTAGATGGCAGCAAAACGAGAACGATGATGAGGGTGTGTGTGTGTGTGTGTGTGTGTGTGTGTGTGAGTATTGCTCCACGCATGAAAAAAAATAATAAAAAAAAAACTAGAAAAAACATGCTAAGCGGCTTAGCTTAGCACAAATACTGAAAACAATTGGGAACAACTTGGGTGGCTTTGTTGAGACGTGATAGAATTAACACTCGCAGCACCTCCAAAGCTCCCTAATTAACCTGTTATAGCGTGTTTGTTTAATCTGTACAAATATCAGTATGACGTGTAGAGGAGGGCGGCTACAGAAGGATTAGTGACTACGGGAGGCAAAACCAACCAAGGTGCAAAAAGTTTTAGAAAAAAAGAACAGTGGCAAAAACTGCAGTTCCTCAAATGGCCACTTGGGGCTGCATCCAAAAGTGAGTCACTCCCCATAGAGCCTCATGTTAAACTTCACAGCAGAAAAAAACATGTACAACCTGATATGAAAAGTGTTTTTTGTCTTTATAGCTGACGTTTGCATTCATTTAAACTGTAGGTGACTTTTTTTAAAAATAGAACTCATCCATTTCAATTGTATTAAGGTTTGAAGTTCTGCATACTTTGACTGACAGGTGCTGAGATAAGCGACAAACTGGCTGTCTAGGAAACTTATGGGTGACATATTGGAGGGTTCGCTCTTCTTTTAGAAACAGTACATGTACATAAACTTATTTTTATGCATTTTAAAAGCAGCTGTAATTATTAATTGGATTGCTGGTGAGCTTTCGATGTGCTACGTGGCTGACTTTGGACACAACCAGGCACTACTGTTTCATGTTTGCAGCACAGATATCTCTTTGCAAGAATGCACATTTGCATATTTTCCAACATGTTCAACTATAATCTGTGTAGGAAAATAGTTTTGGTCTGTCCTGAGTGCATCTGTGTGTCAGAGGGAGAGAACACATGCTGGCGTAGTGACAGCATTACACAGAGATACATGAGCAGCAAATCTGATTAAGTCTAATTTGTCCCACTGTCCCTTGATTCAGTGAGCGCCGGAGCAGAAAGGCCTGCAAAGATGAAGTGTGTTTATACACTCACATGGTCGCGCAGCCAAAAAAAAATGACAGGAACGGCAGTACATCTTAACCTGTAGTTAAATTTATTAAGCTCATTAAGGTATTCTTTAAGTGGAGGTTGGATTCTCTGCCAAATAATTGTCTTGGCTTCAGGAGCGTTCATTTGTTATCCGGACCGAATGATGAATCACGTGGACGTTTTTAAACGACTGATGGAACGGTTACGCCAAGGAAACGTCGTCCTATGAGATATGAACAGGAAACACGCAGCGTAATTTCTCTTAAAGCAGAAAAAGTGGCCGTGCATGGAGATATTTTATTGTAATATATGGAGCATACACTTGTACAGTTGTCCCATAACGTAAACCCACTGAGCTGCTCACGTCTTGAGCATTTATTCTTACTCATATTTTAACAAATGAATTGTATTCTTGCACTTTTCATCCCATTTATTATTCTGTTTCACTCAACTTTAATCATAAACGTTCCAGATTTAACGACAGCAGGAGGCACGTTGGTCCAGTGTGTGTTTGTTCACTTGTATGTGGTTATTATTGTTTGATGTGTGTTTGCAAGAGTTCACGTCAGGGTACGAGCGAGGCTTTATATGCGTGTTTACGTGCCTATACGCTGTTTACGGTTGAATTTCCGACATGCCCTCACAGCTACCTCCCAGCCCCTCTGGTTTCATGTCACACCGAGGTGCTTGATTTCCTCCCCACTGTTGACCAAACAGTCCCATATTAGATGTCTGGCATTTCCTCAGACATTATCCGTCCATCTGTCTGGATACGTGACACCGGAGACGAAGATGAGGAGCTCCTGTCACTTTCAAAACCCCTTTTTTTTCCCCCTCCTGAAAGCCTTATAGACATAAAATCTGTCAACAAGTGATCAAAAAGAAACTGAAGAAAGAAACGCAGCCATCAGACCGACGACAAATAATGCAAATTGCAATGACTTTGTATTGATTGCTGAGCAAACAAAGCTGTTTAGAGCCGAACCAAGCAAGAACAATGCAAAGATTTTGCTTTTCTAGTTGCAGATGATCAGATGAATGTGTTCCTGCGTTCAGTTTTACTCCACACTGAAGGTACAAGACTTGAACTTTAAGCTATAAAGTGACACGATTAACCACAGCACTGCTTGAAAATGCTCATGTTCCAAGTGTGCATGACAAAACCGTCTGTTTGCACAATCTGTTGCTAAATAATTAGCATTTCCAAGTTGACTAAGATTTCTGTTTCCTTGTAAACTCACCTCATCCATGAGATTCTCTTGTATGTGTTTTATAGAGCAACTTTTTGCCAAACACTTCATGTGTGATCATGAGATCCTTTGCCGCTGTCATGTCGAGGAAGAATCGTTTTACAAATGAGATTTTCCGTTCCTGTGCGAGTCCAACCGTTTCCATTGTTTTGTTTTTTCGAGTATATTTGATGGAAAGTGGATCGGATGCAGCTCGATGGTGCCAACCGTGTGCCAAGAAAAAGAGCTTAGATCCCTGAAAGTATATACCGTGACACACTCGACGGAGCAGACGTCGACTTGTGGAGACTGCCGCGGGCTTTTCCTGGTTGTGTAACACAAGTATCTGCAGCTCAGATGGGGATTTAATAGCTCGTCTCTCCGACTTAACACCAGGTCATGAACATTTGTGCGCGCCCAGGAGCCTCGTGGTACCAACGCTGTGCTGCGGTCGATGTCGGATAGAATGATACACAGCAGGACAGTGAATCTGTAAAGTTTTAGAAAGCGCACAACCTCATGCAAAAAAGCACACGTGATACGAACTCATCGGCTGTAACAGACAATATTTCCAAGCTCCAAAAGGCTCATCTTGTGACAGCAACTTGTGCACAATTATTTATTTCACATTATATCAGAACTGGAGCACTTTCAGAAGATGCATCTTCTTTCAAACATGGGATATGTGAGATTGTGGGTTCTGTCCATCTGTTAAAGTGGCAGCATTGTCAGTTCATTTCGGGTTATGTTATTGTACCTCACAACTTCAACAACAGTGAGAGAGACACAGTATGCCTACAAAAACTAAAAGATTAAAAATAAACCACTAGACTAAGAGCTGCCACAGGGAACTGCAATTTACATGCTGCCGTTTACCTGTTCGTTCCATCATGACCGTCTTATACCATAGACTGTATAAAAGATGGACGTAGCAACCGGCCCTGAAAAATGAAGCCAACCTGGAAGTGTCAAAAACCTGCAGTATCACTACGTCCACTAGCTGCTGGCTCCACAAAGCCCTGGCTGCCATAGAAATGAATGGGAAAAGAAGCTCAGGATTTTTTTCTTATTAGTTTTCATGGTCAAATCCAGAGATCAGGTGGCCAATCTGAAAATAAATCAATACTGAATTTTTAAAAAACTATCAACATTTTGCGGGCCAAGGGGCGTGGCTGGCTTGATTGACAGTCGGCAGCGACCATACAGACAAAGCGAGCAGAAGGCGGTAAATGTGGGCGGGCAGAGAGGGCCCGCCTCTCAATCCGTCTGACCAATCACTGCTCCTATGGCTCCGCCCCCCTCCCACGATTGTTGCATCACTGGCTCCAAAAATCCAAGATGTCAACCAGGAAGTAGCAGAACCCTGGCTTCATTTTCTCAGTGCAGAAACCAACGGGTGACGTCACGGTAGCTACGTCCATCTTTTATACAGTCTATATCTTATACATGTCATTACATAGATTTTAATGTCACTATTTTTTACAGCAGCGTATTTGCAATAGTTGCCTAATTGTCGATATGTTCCCATACCTGTATATAAAACCTAAACTTGCTTGTGAACTCTGTTAATGTGACCACATCCAGTGTCCCGTGTTGAGCCATAAAGTGACCAGGTTGCTCATTCAGACATGAAACAAACACATTTGGATGGTTTCAGATGAACAATAAGGGGTGTAAGAGAGGCTTCTGTGTTCCCCATTAGTTATTTCTCATCATCTGTACCTTTTTTGCAGCCAGTTTAATGTATGAAACACCATCGTCACAGTTCAGTGAAACACCTTCGAGGGGATTTCTATGTTTGACTTAATAAAGCAGAAAATATAGTTTTGATCCTACAGAAAATAATGTTTGCTTAAAGATGAGACATGTGGTGACATGCATGTCGATACTTTGCACCATCTGTGTATTGTTTTAATCAAACAATCAGTCCGTTCAGCTCGGCTCACGGCGTTGCTTCAGTTGGCCGGCGAGTCCAAGGTAACACTCGAGCTAAGCACAGTTCATTACAATGAATTAATCACTGCCTTGATCTGCTCCGAGGATTAATGTGTAATAACTCAAATGAGACAAGTAAAAATAACTCTGAGTGTAATTGCAGATGAAATAACAGATATCTCCGCCACTGCTTATTTTAGCGGGCGGTTTTCCATCCACCGGTCCAACATCTGATTATGAAACCTCGCTGAGGATAAACAGCACACGGAGAAATACTGAAAGAGAAAAAAAAGCGTTTGTGATTGTTCTATCTCGCAGTGCGCCGGCAGCTTAATTTAATTAAGAAAAGCTCTGCGTCTACAAATGCACTTAACACTCACTAACAGCAGCCGTCCCATAAATAAAGCTAATGTAAGTAATACGTAAGAGCCCCGAGAGTCATTACGATGCTAATTTTAATTTGTTTGCCGCCCATCAGTCCCTCCATTGTCGTGCAAGTTAAGGTTTTTGCAGGCTGAATGTGGCCCAGGCCCCGGGGCCTTTGTTTTTACTGAGCCTCCAGCAGTCAGCGCCCAATTAGCATGTGACTGATAAAACTGAAGGAATGCCACACATGCTCGTTTTGGGGCTAATTTATTGCTGTGTATTGAAGAAAAAAATACAATTTAAATTAGCAATAATAATGACATTTTGTAAGCTGAAATGTCAGGAGTAATCCAGTGCACTCAAGTTGCCTCAAAGCGCTGCAGAGTTCAGTCAAACCTTCTCCTGTCGTGTCAAAACCTGCAGAACACGACTCAAAATGTTTTGATGTGAGCTTCACCTTTTCCCACTTTCAAAGCCTCCAACATTACTCCATGACTTCTTTTTGTGTGTGTGTGTGTGTTTTCAACACCACTCGCTAATTAAATCTATTAAACAACATTAGCATTTAGCTGAATCACAGCCGTCACCAGTTGCTTTCACACACGCAGCGCTGTTGCTGTTGGCACGCTCGTTTCACTCCTAAAGAGATCTGAACTGATATTGTTGGGATAGTGTGTCGGCCGCTGTCATTTCGTTTGCCACAAGATTTCCATGCCGTCATATTACGTGACATAAGTGTTGCAGACATCCGGCACTTTGGGACGCTTTGATTTAACGCTCATATTTTCCTGTAATAGTGGATGCGGCTGTCATAGTTTTGGTTGTTTTTCATGTGTGATCGGAAACCCAGTGACTACACGCTGTAATAAATGTAATAGCGATGAGATAAGAGGTGCAGAATGATCCGCTTTACGTGCAGCTACACATGAGCAACGCACAGCTTTAAGAGGTTAACACCACGTTGGTTTGTTTTGCATGCATAAAGTCACTTAAAACTATGCATGTGAGGCTTGTTTAGCTGTTCAAGGTGCATTTCTGAATGCAAACGTTGCAAAAAGCAGCAAAAAAACCCTCAAAATGCCAAGAAATTAAAGCTAAATCCGCTTTTTAGAGTTTAGTTTTCAAATGAATGTTAACCTCTCGCTGTTTGACGTGACATCTCGTAAATTGCGCCCGCTATACTTATGCCTTCTGTGTACTGGCGAGGTTTTTGTGGCTGGTCTGGATTCAGTCCAACTACTACTACTGCTCCGCCGCCGCCGCCTGGAGAAAACCAGCCAAACCTGGCTGGACTTTAGCCGAGCGAGGCAAGGCCAAAGCTGTCCGCAAGCTGCAGCACAGAGGATTAATAGTTTCTGCTTCTTGTGTCACCTGGAACTTGGCGAAAGGTTTTGCTCAGCGGCTACTTTTTAATTTAAACGTCTTTATTATTAGTAATCGCTAGAATGAGACGTGATGAATGTTTCTCCTGTTTGCTTTGAGGTTTTCTTACACATGGAGAGTTGATTTAAATGCATGTACCCTGACTCTCTTTTTGGCTTTAATCAGTAGAAATGAAGTGTTTTCCCAAGAACTGAAGGAGCTAAAGGTGGTTATGTACAGTAGATGCTAATAAATTACTTTGGAGTAAACCTATAAAGAGTTGAGCTACGGTCAGGACCTCGTAGGTCTTGAGCTAACGTGGCCATAAATCCACTTGTGTCTTTCTGGCTGCGGTCCACATTTTTGTGGTTTGGGTGGAATTTCACAGGTGAGCGCCACACAGGAGGGTTTTGTGAGATTTCGCTGTTCTCCGGAGACGTTTTGACCCGACTTCGACTCAGACAGGCGATCGTCCTGACGCGTATCTCCGCACATGGCAGGAGTAGAATGACCGGCAGCCTCAAACATCAGCAAGAATTTCTTCCAGCTGGATGATGATTTTCAAGCTACGCTGCAAAGTTGCTCTCTGGCATTCGAGTGGCTGCTCACCTGTAACTTGTATAAGTTGTTTTCACTGTCTAAACAGTAAATGCTTGTAAGGTAGCGGCTTCTGAAGGTTATGCAAGAAGTAGAACATTCTGCACGGCAGCGGTTGATAGACGTCATTTGTAAGATCGACGTGTGACCAACCACAGCTCTACAACCATCTGCCTGATGTGCTGTAGGTCTATCTGTGTTGCCAAAACAGCTCTGACCAGCTGGACCACGAGACCTCTAGGGCTGAGCTGTACCTGAACGTTGGCACCAGATTCATTGGGTCCTGCAGGTCTTGGGGTGAGACCTCCGTGAGTGTCATGTTGATGCTTGATTAGTTCGGACATGGGGGAGGCCAGATCAACACCTCGGGCTCTTAGCGACGCCCCTCAAGCCCTTCCTGGGCAGTTTTTGCGGTGTGGCATGGTGGCATCTCTTGCTGGGGCTGGCTTGTCTGGGTCTCTCGGTTTTGTGCTTGGCCTGTAGTAGATCTCCACGGCGCTGTGCAATGGTCCATCTGCACCACATTACCATTGGGCTACAGGGGGAAAACATTCTTTGTTTGTCTTTCATGGAACCAATCATTGTTTTCTTGGGTGGTGTTAAGCCCACAACGCAGGGATGATGTCCCAGCAGGAGAGCACTGACAACAAAATGACTAATTCACTGAAAGAACCAAAGCGGGTCCACCTTATTGCGCAATCCAAACCGTCGTCTTTAGCCGGTAGGTTGCTAGGTTGGAGGTTGTTGTTCTTGTTTCCCGTGGTGAAGTTTATTTTGAAAACAGCAGGTAGTGGAACGTGAGGAGCGATGCCACCTGAAAAGCGTGGCAGGTTTAAACTTGAAATCTACATCCACCGAGTCGGGCCGGGTCTGGATGATGGTGGGTGGCACAAAGTAAAATCCACAACACCCCGGGTTTGCCAGCATAACAGATTTCAACAAGATTAGCGATGTTATTGATTCACCTGTCTGTGTTGTGTCTGATCGGCGTGTACAGGCAGTCAACAGACTTAGCTTCACGATTCCTTGGAGAGAGATAAATTAGTGGATGTTCTACTTAGAGGTCAGCATTGGTGAACTGTGACCTCATGGACCAATAGAAAGGCAGATCAGCTTGCTGGTGACAGACGGAGAGTCCAAAATAGAAGCTAAATAACTATTTTATTTTCTTAGCTGTGTTCGGTTCACTAAAAGGCCAACAATCTATATTTTGCTAACTTTTTATGGAGCAAAAATGAACAAGCCTTGGACGATTATTGGGTGAACAAACACCTCGCCAGCAGCTTACCACTGATTCTTGATTTGACTTGTCACGTTGAACCCCAATCAATCTCAGCTTTCGTGATGTGCAAATGGTGATCAGTGCCAGGTAGGAGCAGAGACAAACATCCAGTATCAGGAATGATAACAACTGTAGCGGCTGAGGCATCAGATATTGTCAAACTATGACGGTATAGAAGGTAGAAAACAGTCAGATACAGCTGATGTTGAATCCAAGCAAATATCCACTCAGTCATCAGCCGCTGGCTTCCTAAAGGAGTTTACAAGTGCTTTTTATAAGTGCTCGTCTAATTTTAATATTCAGATGGAAACAAAAATAGTTTGTTCTAACTGCTACCTCCGACAGCAGTCGGTTTAATCGGGGATTCTAGCGGCACGCAGTTCCCCTCCACGTATGTAAAATAAGCGGTAACCAGGGTGTTGCCAACTCTAACAGCCTGCAGTTGTAGCTTCTAGATAAGATCTTCACAGTGGAACATTCATTTTGATTAATAGTTGTTGCTGCTTGGATGACTGACAGATATTGGTCTGAACACAACTGGAAATGTGATGGTCTGCTGCTCCGACTTGTTCTGAATCCATGAAGGAGAGAAAGGGAGAAGTGTTGTATAAACCTGTGGTGTGTGGTTGGTTGTGTGTTTCTTTTTTTTTTTGTGCGTGCTGCATTTTTGTCTGCACGTCTGACCATCTCTTGGCCACTTTGCGTTCGTTTGAGTGATTTTTTTCTTATCTTTAAAATCACGAGGAAGGTAGCAAATAATGTTGTGACCTTTTAACAGGATCACAAATTTTTAGATTTATATTTTTTGGCTTCGACTCCTATACGTGCATACACTGAGGTATATTGGGGGAAAACCAGGGCTGCAAATTCTAAGCAATTTTTTTAGCAGCTCATGCTAGCACTGAATAATTGATTAATCATTCATATGCCGATGAAGCCATTTTTAATAACAGAAGCGCAACATTCGCTGCAATAGTTGCTCAATGCTGTCCTTCTCATTATCAGTACGTTAGCCTTTGCCATAAACCGCTAACTGCCACAGAACGCTTTGTCGTGGTGGCCCGTTGCTAGCTAAACCCCCACAATGCTCTCTGCTCGCCAACAGGAACTACCTGTAGTCCAAATGACTGCATCCTCAGGTCACTACAGCGCAAACAAGCAGCCGTCTTCTATACATCAAACCTCAATAGGCTCCACCTGGTGGCAGAACCTGTTACTACAGCTAATCATTAACATCCTGAGTGAATACAGATGTAAAAAGTGGACAAAGACGACACCATTGCTGGAGTTAAAGCCCAAGTTTGACCCCTGATTATGTGATAGCATGATGACATGTGCAGCATGTAAGAAACCGAAGGAAGGGACTTCAAATTATCGTACTAGAATCAGCATGAGCAGTGACATAAGTGATAACGGTGCATCTGTATTAGTCTCTTGGGTTCAACATGTGGCGCACACACACAACAACCCCAAAAGAACAGTATGCAAACTATGCAGACACACACATTTAAACACAGCAACGCACGCAATAAACATCGGATTCCTCGCGCCACCCAGAGTCCACTTCGTAGGAGAAGGTTTCCAAGGTCGCTTTCATCCGAACCCTGTTTGTGTTTTTGGGGGTTTGTCCGTCTGTGATACCTGAGATCGTAGAACCTGTGAGAACTTAACGGCGACACCAATGTTTAGCCTCTTAGCTCATGTCACCACCCTGTTTGGCTCTCTCTGTCTCTGTGGTGGTTTCTTTACTGAGGTTTTTACTACCTTGGTGTTGCTTTCATAGCTTTGGACACTCTGCTGGATAGTCGGCGCGTCTCCAGCGGATGGCATTTAAATGGCACATAAAGCGATCACGTTTAAAGGTGTGTGTAGAAACGTGACTGACAGAAATGTAATTATCTGTTTTCAGCCGCTCAAGTGTGAATATTTGCTGCTTTATCTTTTCTTACTTAGTTGTAAATTGGATATTTTTGCGTTTTTGACTGTTGATCGGACAAAACCAGCACATTGTAGACGTGTAACGGACTCTTGGGAAGGTACACTTTCACATTTTCTGTTCTGATCAAATCCCTCAAAGTGTTGCTGAACATGCAACGTCGTAGAAGCCTGATTTCCTGAATACCTTTACAGTTAAATCCCCCAACCACTCCCTTTGTTTGCATCTCTCAGTGCCAGTCTTTCTCAACTGATCTAAAGTTTGTCTTTCTTTATCTCCTGTCGTTTGCGTACCTCTGACAGCTGTTATTTTGTCCGTGACCTCACATGACATGTTTACGCGTGCAGCATCCACGGCGAATGCAACGTTCTCAGAAAGCTGAACACATGTTTGGATGCTGTTTGTTGACTGTTTATGAGTCTGCGGCAAACGTCAGCACAAAACCTTCTGATTTTCCGTCTCTCCACCTTTTTGCCTCTTTATCACTTTCCTTTCTTTTCCTTCCTCACAGGCACGAGCCTCTCTTCTCTCCCCGCTGTTTGTCTTATGAAACTGTTTATCTCCTTTGACTGTCTCCTTTACTCATCAGCCAGTAAACAGATATATTTCTCAGATGGTTTGGATGCTCGGTTCCATTTTCCATTACACAGACTCATTCTGTGTGTGTGTGTGAGGTGCAGCGTTGTGATGGCGTTAAAGGTCGAGGCTTTGAATCAGTGTTTTTGTTTGGAAGAAGGGAATTGATGCAAGCTGGCTGCAAGTGTTTACGCATTAATATGAACAAGCGCGGCTGGCGCGTGCACGAAGCGTCTTCAGTTCGATTCGCCAGCGGTGCTTCGGTTCTGAGTCCGGGCCAGTGGTTTAAGGGAACCCAAGATAGTTGTAAATAGCGCTGTGTGGGTTTCTGATTCCTGCTGCGTCTTTTTGTCTGTCTGACTTCTGCAGAGTCAGAAGTCGGAGGTTTATTTTTGGCGCTGCCGTCTGCCGGTTTTGTCATCCAGAGCTGAGAACGTGATGTCTGAGCAAAACTGGACCCATCTTCTTGTGCAGCTGGTGGTTTGGTGTCTTTTCATCCAAAGACTGTCTCAGGATGCAACAAGGAAACCAAGTTAGCCAGTGCTAATGGATTAAAGTAATGTCTTCATTTGTAAAATCGTGTATTTTCTCTTTAGCCAGATCAGTCCTGCTTTGTGACGGACAGTAAATCTTGTTTGTTCAACATAAGCAGTAAGATAATTTTTCACACTCCATCCTTCATTTTATCTGGAAAAATCAGTGTCACCACCTTTCAAGATACCCGGGACTTGAGTCGTGGACTGCCACCAGCACAGTGTTGCTTTTGTCATGATTTCCATTTGCCTCGATTGTAATTAAAATATTTATCACAGATCAATTGGATTTGCTGTTGCTGTGATTTAGTTGCATAGAAATAATTCTCCTGGAAAGATAAAGATAGATAAACTTTTATTCATCACATACACAATTATACACAGTAGAATGCGAAGTGAAATGTGCTTAGTACCGGCATGCAGTTACAATAAAAAAAAAGGAATAAAATATAGAAAAAAATAAAAATAAAATAAAACAACATCAAATAATGTTCAAGAACTATATATACATAGATAAATAAAATAAAATAAAATAAAATAAAATAAAATCTAATCAAATAAAGCAAATGGAACATGTGACACGTGAATATAAGTAACACTTATTTTTATTATTATAATTAAAAAAAACTTTTTCCTCCTGTGTACGAAATCTTGGCTCCATATTTTTTTT
The DNA here is from genome assembly GCF_000690725.1 of Stegastes partitus. NCBI lineage: Eukaryota > Metazoa > Chordata > Actinopteri > Pomacentridae > Stegastes > Stegastes partitus. Next base: position 46,960 of record NW_007578122.1, on the reverse strand, counting down.
TGTTCTTTTGTATCATTTTGCAAAATTAATAAACCAATTTTTGAAGGTTAGGATAAAGTAAAATATTTTGGGGGACAGTGTTTAAAATGTACGAGAGGATAGTGATAATAAAAGAACAGATTCATAAATGCAGTGTTGTGAACAGGAGAGAGCAGTGAGAGAACCTTACATGCTGATTTTTTAATTTTTAAATATAGATAAAACTAATTTTATGTTTTGAACAACTTGATCCAGTCTTATCTATGAATAACATACAGTAAAATACATTCTACTCTTGAAATTAATTAAAAATCATTTTTTCTAATCACTTTTTGCTTAAAAACATCTTGAAATCTTTTTCTTTTCTTCCCACAGTAGCTCTAACAGTCTGTGTAGCCATCCTACGGTACGTTTTTGTCCTTTGCACTGTCATGCATGAAAGAATAACTGAGTGTTGTTCTCTGTTTTGGACTTTTTAAGTAATTTCTAAAACGTGTTAGTGTAGAAAGTCTATTAGCAGATTTTAGAGTGCTGTCTTTGTATAACGTATTCATGTGCACATTTTTAAGTATTCAAAAAGATAATGGAGGCAGCACAGTTTTAAACACTGGTGTGGTTTTTGCACATGATGGCTGATGGAAACGCCTTTTCTCAATAAGTTCTGACATATCGAACATTTAGCATCTTCGTATTTCCTGAGGACGTTTCTGCCTTTTCTTATTACAATCGTGCGTTTTCTTTATTTGTGACATTTTAAAAGCTCACTTCCAGTTTGCTTGGACTTTATGTGTGTTTGTTCTTGGCGCCGCCTCGTATTTGAAACCTGCTTTTGTTTCATTGCCTGAGGCTTCGAGTCAAGGGAATGCATTTTTGCATATCTTTATTTCTAAGTGTCTATGATGCTAAGGAAAAACCCAGAACTGATCTGCTCCAAAGCTGAGAGGACATGACTGTTGTTATTCTGACAGACATCTCCTGTGTGCTGCACTAAACACACTAAACACTGAAGCCCAGTTTCCAGGTGGTGATGATTCCTCGGAGCCGTCAGCGGTTGCAACATGGCGAAAAACTTTTCTTTTTCTTTTTTTTTTTTTGCTTGCATGCATGCAAGAAATCTTGATCTAATTTACTCGTCCTTCCCTGTTTGCGTGATAACACACGCAGCGTGAATTCTCAGATGGTCAGTGTGTGTCCACGCTAAGTGCTCGCAGCTGCGTCGGTCCGAATCCCGGCATGAAGCGGCTCGGCGGTGTTGTTCTTGACTCGCGCTGTCCTGAATTAACAGCGTTCTCTCAGTCAGCGGACGCCGAGCCGTCGAGATTGATGGCTGTTTTCTTTGCGGCTTGCTGTGTTTTCAGGATCCTCGTGTTGTTTCTCGGCGGACTGATGGGCTGGATGGTTGCTATCCGGGGGCCTGTTTTCTGTGTTCGTGAGGGCAAGAAAGGCAGGAGGGGCAGAAAGATAAAGGCAGGGGGGAAAGTGTGCCAACAGTGGATGTGTGTGTGGTTTCCAGCTTAAAAACTCTTGTCATCACTGGTAGAGCGTGTGATGACACCAAATGTGTGTGTGTGCATTAAAATATACGTTTACAAGCCCTCTAGAATAGAAGAAAAAAGTCACCACTGTATTGATTTAAAGGCTCCATAATCGTGTCAGAGAAGCCGAACCCAGATTTATCGAAGTTGTCCGGTTAAGCGGCGAATCAGCGAGCGACCTCGCGACAGACATGTGCAGACGTCTTTTTTTATTACGAGTGTGTCGGACTCGTGTACAGCTTGTTCAGGGTGTAGTGAAGCAGGATGGAGTGGAGTGGAGTGGAGGAGGAGGAGGAGGAGGTTTGAGAAGTTGACATTTCAATCACCACAATCCCCAACACACACACACACACACACACACACACACAGAGAGAGAGAGAGAAACCTCCAGCCATTTGGTTTGAGGCTGATTCCCTGTGACAGCCTAAATATTTGGCTGCGTCCGGGCACCAAGGTAAATGCGCCCCGCAAGAATGTTTTTACAAGACGAGAGTGAGAGAGAGTAGAGTAGAGGGGAGAGAGGGAGAGAGGAAGGTTTTGGATGAAGATAAAGAGAGAGAGAAACACACAGGCCGAAAGAGAAGAAGCGTATTCACAGCTTCGTATGAATGCGGTTTGTGCATCGGTGCAACAAGTGTTCGTTTTCACTGTGAGACGGACGAGATCTCAAAACGACAGAGAATTAATCGGCAATAAGTCAAATAAGCGATTGGGCTTTTCTCTACACGACAAGAGGAAACACAAGAGGCTTGAATATACAGCAAATAAAACACAAAAAGACTCATCTAGAATAGAACAGAATAGAATAAAACTTTATTGATCCCTTCAGTGTAAACCTCAAGGAAATTGTTGAATGACTCTGACTCAATTTGAAGGTTTAATAGTGTGACGGAGGATAAGACGCTCATCTTTTATGACCTAAACACTTATCAAGTAAAAAGCATGCAGTGTTTCATATTTTTCTCCAGTTTTTGTCGTTGCAAATTCATTATTTTGAGACTCTTGATCAACCACAACAAGCAGTTTAAACTAGATATTTTATTTATTGCATAATCCACAAAATACTGAATGAAAATAATCCGTAGTAGCATCGGTGCCGTTGTAGGATTCAGACTATGTGTCCGCTTCCAGTGAAAACTCGCCTTTTATGCACATCATGAAGGGAAATAAACTTTGTTTGCACGCACAGACCTCAGCTGTCAAGCCGTGGCAGCGAGTCCTTCATGTCATCATCCATTGATTGAACCGTCCGAGATCAAAAGCAATAGGATATATCAATTATTTCCGAGGATGGATTTTCCTTTCAGAAAAGAAAAGGGGGGAAAAACAGTTTTTGGTCATCATTATTTTCAAAGCTCGGCCTCGGGAGTTTTCCCCGTGCGGCTTTGGCGTCTTTTTCTTTTTCTTAACTTTTCTTTTTTCTCTCCTGTGTTCGAAACCTCGGCTCCGTGTTTCCTTTTCTTTTGTATTGGAAAATTAATAAACCCATCTTCAAAGGTCGGCGCTGAGCTCGGCGGAGGCTTCGGTAATCCACGATGATGAAGCGTTCGGACACGTGCTCGCGTAAACACGGGCAGATGCACGCGTGCGCACGCAAACACGGGCCTAATCTCGCACAGGTGTACGCACGCCTGCACGCACAAGCGCACACACTCGCGGCGAGGAGGTCATTAGTGACCCGAGGAATGCAGGGGTCAAATCTTAAAAGACCTGGCTGATAGAGGGGATGTATAGGATCAAAGGAGGGAGAGAGAGGGGGGAGATGGATGGAAGGAGAAGGAGGGAGGGAATACACGGGATCAAAGGGGAGAAATGAAATGATGGGAGGACGAATGGGAGGTGAGAGAAAAGCTGGAAGAAGGGAAGAGAGGGGAGGAAGGAAAAAAGAAAAGAGGGCGACGAGGAAGGTGGAGAGAAGACAGATAACTCAAAGTGACAGGTGTGTGTATCTGTGTTTAAACGGTCGGTCTGGAGGCAGAAAGTGAAAGCCGGTGCAGCGCTGAAAGATTTATGTGTGTGTGTGTGTGTGTGTGTGTGTGTGTGTAGCGTCAGTGAACGCCTGTTGAATGAAGTCGACCATAGTAGCTGTAGATGTAGCTCTCTGCTCAAATGTGACAAAAAATAAATAAATTTAGGCTTTAAAATCAACAATAAAGAGAATTTTTTATTTTTTTGTATCTAGGAAAACACCAATCATGTGTGAAAACTGCTTGCATGAGGTTATAGTGAGATAAACCCATAAAGATGTAAAGAAAAGTTTAATATTCTTCAGCTCAGTAATGTTGACCCTATCCAGGTCATGTTGCCAGAAGGTCTTTCGGGATCCATTGGACCCCAAGAAAGAATATGTGCTAAATATTTGTTGGTGTTTATTATAGACTTTTATACTATGTTCAATGCGTTTTCTGATGAGTTGATGTAGTTCTGGTTCCAAATGCATGACAAATGTCCCTCTTTTTATATTTAAATATAACTTCAAAAACAAAAAAACAATACCTGTCACCTAAACTAAATGGCCTGGGGTCCAAAAGAGCCCAAAAGTCCTGAACAGGGTTAAGCAAATATTACTAGAGACATGTATTAGAATACTGGGGGGCTGTCACTAATTTTGATATTTGAATAATCAGCGATTAAAACAAATAATCAGCCTCTTAAATTATGAATATTTCTTTTAATTTAAGTTGTTTTAGGTGCACACTAACGAACAATCAAGACAATAAAATGCTTTGGAATCTGTGTTTCTGTAAATTGCTGCTGTTGCAACGGTGCAATGTCTGATATTAAAAGTTTTAAAAATTCAAGCCTCAGGAAACACAGACGTACACGGAGAGGTCCTGTGATAAAACTTTAGGGATTTTTTGATGATATCTTTTTTGATAACGGACCAGCGCAGGCGTGGAGTTTAGGCAGCATTAAGTTATGCTTCTATAGTTTATAGAGAACTAACCGAGGAGTTTCCAACTGAACCGCCTGCTGTATCAGTAATTTAACAACCATCTTTCCTGATGCTCAGGCCTTCAGAGGGTTAGTCAGAGGCTGCAGGCCCATTCTGAGGAACGTAACGGTCTGGATGCACCTCAGTATCATTCTGCTTTTGGAGGAAAATGCTTGTTTGAATTTCTTTAAGCCAATCAACGTTGTGGCAGGCGGCGCTAAGCGAAGGATACTGATGGGTGGAATTATTGTGGTGGAACATTGGTACCAGCAGAGGTGCCTTATTGACGATCCCAATCCTCTGCAAAACTTTCAGCTTCAGTGCAGCCTGGAGTTTACTGTTGTTGTTTCCTGGGGAGAAGAAAACAGGCAGAAAGAAAGAAAGAAGGGGGAGGATGCTGAGTGAAATGACTGACCAATGGCAGGTTCATACCCACAATCTACATACATAGAGCATTCTGAGTTTAACACACACACACACACACACACACACATGGACATCACCAGCTGAGCTGCAATTAATGTTGTTGGCAACCAGTTTGTTTTGACAGGGTCTTTCTATTTGTTGCCAGCTGCAATCAGTTATAATGTTGATCCAGAGTGATGGCCAAACAAGAAGATATCAAAACAGAAACATCTCAAACCACTTTTCTATCAAACTCCACCTCTTCTTCTTCTTAGCAAATGCTTTCTGTGGTTTAACACTAAATTAGCTCCTTTATTGCATCTTGGCTGAACAAACTACATCTGTTCTACTCCATCATCCCCCTGTGGCTCAAAGCTTCTATGGAAACTGCGTATTGGACAAACCTAAAGGTGTAGTCTCAGTAAATTCCTCTACTAGAGGCCATGAAAGGTAGAAGAGGAGGAAATAATGGCACTGCGTACTGTAACTTCAGTTTATGGTGGATGACAATCTGAACAGTGTCTTGGGCCAACGAAAAACATCCATCCATCCATCATCTCTACACCTTCATCCTCACCAGGGTCATGGGGGGCTGGAGTCTATCCCAGCTGACTCAGGGTGAAGGCAGGTTCACCTGGACAGGTAACCAGTCTATCACAGGGCTACACTTAGAGACAGACAACCAAGCACACTCACATTCACACCTACGGACAATTTACAATCACCAATTAACCTCAGCATGTTTCTGGACTGTGGGAGGAAGCCGGAGAACCTGGAGAGAACTCACGGTGCACGGGGAGAACATGGAGACGCCACGCAGAAAGATCCCGGGTGTCCTCACCGGGACGCGAACCGGCGACCTTCCAGCTACGAGGCAACGATGCTAACCAAAGCCCAGCTAAACCCAACCCATCTTTTTTATGTCCCATCTCATTTGTTACCGTCAACAACAACAACAGCCAAAGATCAGTCATGGATCTCGTATGAAAACTCGCCTCGTCTGGAGGATGAAATAACGAGACGAGTTACTTCCTGCACTTTAAAGAAAACAATGCAATCAAATTACCGGGTGTTGCTGCTGTGCAAACGTCTGACTGCCTGAGGACCGTAGGATCTCCGAGAGTCGCTGCTCTGTAAAATCCTGGCAGCGCCGCCCGACTCCTGATGGGTCTTGTTTTAAGGCTGACTGCTCCGACTAACATTTCACTGATAGCATCACTCATGAGTAACTCAGAGTCCACATCTCTGCCGATTCCTGCCTGCATCTGTCTCCGTCTGCGCTCTCCTCCTCTGAGATTTCACTGATAGCATCAGGACCAAATCTTTTCTTTCTCTCTCATTGGTTTTCTTACTGATTTCTGGTTAAAAAAAAAAAATTCATACTCCGTTCTCTTCTGCCTGTGAGCGTATGACAGAAGCAGGGTAAGAAAGAGGGAGCGTTGTATTACTCTGATAGCATCACGGAGTCCAGGAGGAAACAGAACAGCACTTGGAAGTCTTCATTTGTACTTGGGAGCCGTCCAAGGACTCGCTGAGTTGGCCGCGAGCGCCGTATGTGCTGGTGTGCGTCCGTGCTCGTGGTTTGTCCACAGGACGGATGAGCTGGTTCTGAAACACTTGTTACAACACATGCTTTGCTGCTCACGCGGAGACACGCGATCGGTCAGAAAACACACAGACGGGGAGATAGCGGCGCACACATGCTCCTGTTTACCGTCTCATTGAAACGGAAATAAGTCGCAGAAACACTGATGACTTCAGTTATCCACAGGCTTTACCGTACAAGGAGTACATCTTTCCATGTTGTTCACGTTGCGCCAGGTTCAAATTGTGACAGGACCTCACGTACAGTTTACATACGCCATACGTTTATATACAGAGAGAATGTGTTGCTGAGATTGAATACTTTATCTCATATCCTCACTTGTTATGATTAAAGGGGATTATGACAGCAAGGTTGAAA
>NW_007578122.1:18011-39704 GCF_000690725.1 Stegastes partitus | reverse complement strand
ATGTCTAACACAACAAAATGCATTGATGAATATGAGGCTGAATCTGAACAAATGTACGTATCAAACTGTCCAAAGAACTACTCGCGTGGTTTACTTTTGATTTCTTAAACACTTCTGTCCACATGTGATGATAATTTAATTCCTACTTCACCGACAGTGATGTAAAAGTGTCCTACCAGCTGTGATGGAGGTCAGGACTAAACCTGGTCTCTGTTCAACAAATGATTTAGCTGCAGCTTCGTAGCTGTAATTCTGAGTACACAGTGTGACTCCTGATCCATCCTGGTTCCATGTTGGGGATGATCTATAATTATAGGTAATCAATTAACTTACTGCTGCTGCCTCACTCATTCATTTGGATCCTGCTGCACTTACTTACAGACAGCTGGAAGCAACAAACTAACTTAAACTCCTGTTGATGTTTTGTCTTAGCATTCATTTTTGATCAGTCTTATTAAAGTCTCGGCTTCCATCGCAGTAAAACTGTATTTTTATTGCCTAACAGATGTAACAGGTGTCTAACTGTAGAGAACAGTGTTTTGTGATTTTGTCGCTGTTTTTTGCTCTCTGTGATGTTTTTGGATCAATGTTGGCACCTGGTGAGAATGCTGATGCATCTTTTACGTATAAGACAAGAGGATGCTAATTCAGACATGTTCAGTTGCAGTCAGATTAATGGAAAAGAGTCTGAAAGGGGCTTTAAGCCTGTTCCTGAATGACTCCTGTGTTGTCATTGTGGTTGTGGTGCCTGCACTGTGTGATGAGGTAACAGGTGATTTATCATCTGGAGCAGTTACAGGTGGATCAAACACAGACTGTAGATGGCTGCATCCTCTGTAGTGTCACCTGTAGATTTTCTGAAAAGCAATTTGAACCTCAGTATGGCGGCTTCGACTCAGTCCTTCTACCCCCTGGACCATGCAAATCCCTCTGGGCCATGGACTGTCCTATAACGGCACCCATGTGTCACTTAGAGAGGCTGCATCATTAACTGGTGGCTCAGGTGGTAGAGCGGGTTGTCCTCTGATCGTGAGGTTGGCGGTTCGATCTCCCGCCCCTCCACAGTCGAAGTGTCCTTGGGCAAGACACTGAACCCAACGTTGCTCCCGATGGCAGGCAGCACCTTGCATGGCAGCTCTGTTGCCATTGAATGGGTGAATGAGAAACACATTGCAAGTGTATTTAAGTGCAGACCATAACTCTAAGCTTTAACGCAAGTTATATAGAAATTCAATCCCTGTCCAGTTGTCATGACAGGAAACTTACTATGACAGTACCAGGATGTAAACATGTTTATTTCTGCTGTAAAGTTTTTGTTAACATGGGGGACTGACTTGCTTTTGGAGGCAGCTTCAGGTGGACATTTGTTGAACTGTAGTTTTTGCACTTAAGATGAACTTTATGTACATTTTACAGCAGCCTAGGCTGATGTGTTGGCTGCATTTTACAGTCCCGAAGGTTAAAGCTTGGATCATGACATCAACGGATTTAACTACTCATTATTTATCCGGTTGATTTAAATCTGTTTCGATGATTTTGACCATCGCAAATTAATATTTCATAAAACCCAATCATTGCAACAGTTCCTCAGAAAGCGAACTTGTCACTGTTTGCAGATCCTAAACTAAGCCAGCTCAGTGCGGAGCGCGAGCAGCGAGAGTTTTTTCTTTTTTTTTTCTTCTTCTTCAACCGAGCCGCCGAACACTCCACATCTCCACATGTGGGAATCCGACTGTGATGATGTTTGCTCTAGATGCGCTCACCCACCCCACTCCATCTCAACAAGAGGGGGCATTTCCATGACAAAGGGCAATTATTGACTTTCATTGGCTCCGCTTGCTTTGATATCAGCGAGGGGTGTGTCTGTGTGTGTGTGTGTGTGTGTGTGTGCAGGAGGGGGGTGGGTTCTGGGGCAGCAGTGGAGGAGCAGAAGAAGAAGAAACAGGGGGAACCTGATGAAAGGAGCCGAGTGGGAAAATGCACCCGCTGACCCACAGTGCATTAACAGAAGAGGAGGATCACAGCGGAGAGAAATAAATCATTTGCTAATGTTTTCTTTCTTTCAAGCCTCCTTTTCTGTTTTTTTTTTTTTTTGCGTCTTACCTCTCTTTCTTGTTCCTCGCTCTCTGTTTCCTTTCCCCCCCTTTTTATTTTTTTTTACTCCTTCTTTTTATCTGCCTATATATGACTGATCCCTCCTCCTCCCCCATCCTCCTCCTCCATCCTCCTCCTCCTCCTCCTCCCTTCACCACCATAATTTAAGGGGCTGAAAGGCATGGCGAGCGGAGAAAGAGGAGAAGAGGGAGCTGAGAAAAAGGGGAGACCCTGCAGATGAGGGCCTTTTTCCTTCACGGACGTGGCACAGATGTGAGGGGTGTTTTTTGTGAAATGAGTCGGGGAGGGGCGGCGATAGGCTAATTTGCGTGGCATAAAGACGGGGCCCTTTTCATATGCAGAGCGCCACTTTGATGCGCGGCCGATGAAAGCTGGAGGGAGCGCCGAGGAGAGGAGAAGAGAGGGTGACGGAGGGGTTCTTTGTCCCCTGACAAGAAGGCATCTGCTCCACGCTGCCCTCCTCTCCGTCCTTTCTTGCTGCTATAGCGCCGCTCCCACAATGGGACAGCCGAGAGGGAAAAGTGTCATCAGAGCACCTTAGAAAACAGGACATGAAAAAAGAAGAAGAAGAAAAAACAGCCGCTTGGGGTCGGCCTGGTTGGCGTACGGGTATGCATATCAATACACAAGATCTGCACGCACACTGTTGCATGCGTGCACATGCAGACGTACCATTTGCATAGTTCCACAGCTGACAAAACACATCTTCACGTTGACTGATTGTTCCCTTTGAGAAACAAATAAACCATACAAACTTTCCCCCTTTCACGGGACTCCAGATCAATGGCCTGCAGGGTGAAAGGTGTGCATTTGTGAGCGTGGCGGTGGCGAGATCAGAGACAGCGCCGCCGCCGAGGTGAGCGACGGCGGCGGAGGCGCTTTCTCTGCTCGCGTCTGTCACAGTCTCGTTGTGACTGTACTGCATTCAGAGCGTTTATGTGTGTTTGGGCGTGCACGCGTGCATTTGTGTGTCCTGGCGGCGCTGATCATAGGCGGCCGGCTCACCAGGGCTCTCTCACCAAACACTGGCCGATTTCACGCTCGCACAATAGACGAATCTCTGCAGCGAAAGGCTGAGAGGGTGTTGGCAGGAAAAACGGTCCCCTTCTGCTATAATAGTTAATTCAGTAAATCTTACACATTCATTCACTTAACGACCTGCTTTGAATCAGATCTGCTGCATTAAAAGGTGCAATAACAACATATAGTGAAATCAAAATGATCCAAGACATATCTACAGTATGAACAGGGTAGACTTGAATTATGTTTAACTGGAAAGACAGACCTCAGCACCTACTGAATGGATTAAAGCCTACATACGCTACATTCTTGGCTTCCAGAGGATGAATCACGTAGAGTTTTTTCTCCAGCCCAGGTTGGCCTGCTTCAGCCATGCCAAACCCTGATGACGTGTTTCCACTGCGGCCTCTCGGCAGGGGTTCGCCCCTCAGTAAGCCACGCTGCGGTGGTCCTGCAAGGTAGTGGGTCTCCTTCCCGGTCCTTCAGCACCTGAGCTGTGCTGAAAACCAGAGCGAACTCTGTGTCCGTGAACTCTCCGTGTTGACTTTTCTCGCTTCTACCTGAATGTCTGTGGTTTGGAGTTCAGCTGGTGTTCCTCTTTGTCCATTCAGACGTCGGTCTTGCTTAACCTTCTCCTGCTCAGATTCAGATTTGTTTTGTTGTCATTGCAATTGCAAGTAAGGTGCAGGCCTTTCAATGCAAAAACAAAACATAAAAACTTGGTCATCCTCTGTTGTGTCAGAGTTTAGTTTAGTTGCTGCACAATAAATGGCGCAATGACTAGATGCTTGCGTTAGAACCCCTCTGCAGAAACAGACTTAGAAGTTCTCCTTTGAGTCGTTCAATATTTGTCTTTAAACACACAATACATGACTCAATTTGAAAAGCATGTCTCTGTTTTATGGCTACAGTTAAGCAGGACGATGTGGATCTGAATGCATCATCATGAGGGTGTATACATGAAAACATGCTGCACGGGTCTCCATGAGTCACTACAGCTACGATGCTGAAGAGCTCCGACAGCGCTTTGGGTAAGAAAAACATTGATTAATAACTGCTTGTCGTCGTCTCATTTCAGGTGATCTTTGCCCTGAACCAGACGTTGTTGCAGCAGGAGTCTTTGAGGGCAGGAAGCCTGCAGGTCCCGTACACCACCGAGGACCTCATCAGGCACTACAACTGTGGAGATCTCAACTCCATCATCTTCAATCACGACACCTCACAGGTTAATCCCTCCCTATCTTATCTTCTCTTCTCTCTGTAGCCATGTAACTCTTAATAAGCTAGGAGCCATTTTGACCCCTCTGACCTTCTGTTTGTCACACTGACTCGACCCTCGACCTTCTACCTTCACCCCTTAACCTTCTGACCAACCTCACCCTCCCCTTCTCCCACATCTTCCCCTCCACCCCCTTCCACCAATGTCTCTATACTGCTGGCGAGTTAGTTCCTCTGTTCTTCCATCATTACCCGGCCTTGTCTTCCTCCCAGAAGTCCCCATAAACCAGTCCAAATTGGGCTTTTACCAATTTTGTGGTCAGGAGTGTAACATGGTGATCAAAATGTTCCAGTGTTTTCATTTATACGATGTGAATCAAACTCTTAATTATTTAAAGAAATCTCCTCGTCTCTTTCTCCTCTTCGTGGCCCAACCGAACCCCAACAACTGCAGGTGCCCAACTTCAATAATGTGACGCTGCCGCCCAACGAGCAGGTGACGGCCCAGGAAATAGACAGCTACTTCCGGCAGGAGCTCATCTACAAGAGGAACGAGAGGATGGGCAAGAGGGTGAAGGCGCTGCTGGAGGAACACCCCGACAAGAGCTTCTTCTTTGCCTTCGGAGCAGGTCGGTGTTCAGTTATTAATATAAAATGCATGAAGGAAGGAAAATGGGCAGAATAGGAAAGAGTCAAAGATCATGACGCCCATTTGGTAGCTTGGTGGTCGGTTTACTGGTGTCAACATACCGTCTGCTTTTCGTTTTAAGGAGCCAGCAGCCGCTACACACAAATAAAGTGACGGTTTCCCTCAATATAGAGTTTTTGTTAGCATGAAGCATCCACGATTTCCAGTGTTTCAGAACAAAAACGTCAGACAAAAGACAACTTCTGGGTCTTTCGTCAAAGCACTCAACAAGATTACCTTCATCCGTACGACAACACGACTTAAATTCCCGTCTTTGTTTGGAGAGCACTTGCGTAAAGGAGATAGACGGCGTCTTAGCGCGAGCAGCTTAACAAACTCACAATGAGAAAACAAAGACGACTCGGGACAGACGGGACAGAAATCCCGACTGATCTGGAAAGTGGAACTCAATGATTAGGCTTCTTTTTCCGGCGCTGCTGATTTAACTGATCCACAGTCTCTATCAGCTCTGGGAGCAAATATTTGGAGTTGCTCAATAAAAAGATCATTTTTATCAACGCTGGACTGACCAGAACCAGACTTGTGGCCTACTTGAGTCGTTGGGAAATGTCAGCGCGATGCTTTGAATTCCTCTGTAGCTATGCAGTAACCTCACACAGCCGATAAGAGACCGGACTTAAAACAGGGAGAATGAAAACAACAGATTACAGAAAGCCGTCTCCTAAATCAGAAATGCCTCAGAGTTTATGTGCATTTACTGTGTACTGCAGTAGTTTGATGGTTCTCGGTCGGGCCGTGTGTCCCTAAAGCCGGCAGCCTTTTGTCCTGTTTTTTTATTTTGCCTTTTGTTGGTAAATCAAAGCATTAGTCACACCTAATAAAGGAGACAAGAGCGTTTAATGATCATTTACTCAGGCAGGTTTTCAGTTTAGATGATCCCGTCTCACGGCTACAAATATATAACGGCAAAGATTTAACAAAGCGTCTTTTAAATACACACATAAAACCAAAAGTAAACCTACAACTAAAACGATTTATTGAAGTACTTCCAAGTAACACGTTGCAAGTTTTCAAATAAATTATCAAGCAAATAGCAGAGGAAAGAAAATAAATGCTAAAGATGTAAATACGTTGCTGTAGAGGACGCAATTTTCTTGAATATGTAGTTAAAATTATTGTCACCAGATGTTTTTAGGGAGGCACCTGTAGCTGAACATGGACATCCAGTGAAGCAATTCTCCCATAAGTTAGCAAAAATATGAAAAAAAAACATCAATATTAATTAATCTGATGATTCTCGTTTGATTAATCGGTATATAATTTAGTCTGTCTGTACTAATGTGACGTATTTGTTTTATTCAACCAACAAACCATCACATATAACTTTGAACGTTACATCTGAGAAGCTAAACAAAACCAATTAAATGATAGCAACATGCGTATTCATTATTTTATTTTACTCGTTATGCCATTCATCTTTAATTTGTTCCAATTTACTGATTTTGGTTGCTGATAAGTTCATTTGCAAATGAGTTGTTTAAATTGACTTCCACTCTGTAATTAAAGAAAAAAACCCACAAAATAGTAATAATATTCTTCACAAATCAATTAAATCCAACTTTATTGAAACATTTTCAATGTCAAGATTCAACCACAAAGTCGTGTGATATTACTGAATAAGTCTCAGAGAAAGAAAACTAAATTTTAACTTAGTACAAGTCCACAGGATCAGTTGCTTCAGTAGTTCTGATATTGCAGTTTGAGAGATGAAGTGTGATGTTGCGTAAAGGTGAGGTCTCGACTACTTTATGCAAATGAGCAGCGTCGACCGTGATCTGATACCTGCTTCTAAAAAAACGTTTCGACTAAAATGAAGACAGATTCAACAACTGCACGGCTTATTTTTTGCCTCAAATGTTTTCTGAAGCACATTTTGGCAAACTTTATTTATAATATAAGCAAAAGTTTCCAAATGAGGAGCAGAGAGCCTCTGAGGGAAGCATTCGCACGATCAAGGTCAGCCAGCGTCTGTAGGAGGGCGAGGATTGGATTCCTGTTGAAGAGTATAGCGGAGAGCTGTATATCATCTGTCATACGCTGCATCCATCAAACGTCCAGCGTCGATGCTAATAGCGCCTCCTTGGACACAAACAGTCAGTCATCTTAACAGTGTCCACGTGATCAGTCAGTGAAGATTTACCACCGCTATACGCTCGAATTACAATTCTCATTTTGCACGTCATAAAGCATTTATACTCACATATTCTGAAAAAAAAAAAGTCTCTGAAACCACCAGAAGCTGTGCAAAGTTAACAACATGTTTACTGTGAAACGCCGATAACGAAAAAATCTCTTCCGCCGCAAGTTGACTTTCAAGAGTCGCATCGTGTCAGATTTTCCTTCTGATGGCATCGACGGAGAGATCCAGAGTTTTCATTGGTCATCTGGAAGTAGAAGCTCTGAGCAAAGAGAGAGGAGAGAAAGCTTTGCAGTCTGTTGGTCTCCGAGCTGGCAGGAAACAGCTGAGGAAAAGCAGACATGCACACACACACACACACACACACACACACACACACACACACACTAAAGCCCTAACAAGGAGTACATTTCACAGCGTGTCCCCGAGGAGGTGCCTTTACAAGCGCTTGGTCTCTAAAGGTGTGTGCCTCTGTGTGTGTGTGTGTGTGTGTGTGTGTGTGTGTGTGTGTGTGTGTGTGTGTGAGCTGGTGAGTGAAAGTGATACCACCAATCAGCCCAGAAGCACCGGTCTTAGACATACGGAGGGCAGGTAGGGTCGACGTGTACAAGGAAAGGGGATGGGGCGCATTAGGGTGCACACACACACTCACAAAACACCACATATGGTCACACACACACACTCACAAAACACCACATATGGTCACACACACACACACACACACACACAAAACACCACATATGGTCACACATGTATGCACACACACACACACACACACACACACGGCTCAGCCAGAAGTAGTCGTACCCAAAACCGACCTGAGTAAAATGTGTCCTTAATTATCCCTGGAGGGGTCAGAGGACACACACACACACACACACACACACACACACACACACACTGACTCTCTACAATGGAGTCCATTATGTCAGCACGCTCAGCTTTCCTGCTGCCATCAGTCCGGTCTTATCAGTGACCATCTCGCGTCCTTGTTGTCTCTCTTTATTCTGCATTTTGTCTCGTTTGCATAATAATTCACCGAACTCCTAAAAGTGTGACGTGTTGCTGCGAAGTACCTGCGTTTTTCTTCCCCTCCTTTAAATCGTAACACCGCAAGCTTTAGATAATCCACAGCCAACCTGAAACTCGCCCAGAACCGAACTGGACCGCAGAGGAATTAAGAGTCGCGTGTTGTGAAAGCGCAGTGACATATTTAGCATATTTCTCTTCCCCGAGTAATGATCCCATTAGCTCGCAGGGGTTGGCCCTGCAGATTCCTGAACCGACGCTATGTGGAAAATTGTTGAGGGTTTCTAATTTTTTTTTGCCTTCAGTAAGGTTTATTGCCACAACAAGTTAACAAAACAGTTTGTACAGAATAATTTACATCCCTGGTCGGACACCCGACTGCGCTTGGCCGAAGGAGATGGAAGATAGAACAAGAGTTGAGTCTGTGGATGCCTAATTCATGCTTTTTTTTAAAAATCAGGATTGAAGAAAGCCAGTGAGGTAAATGTTGTGTGCAGGAATCAGTGTAATAGAAACATAATGACTTATGCGTCACTCCTGATCGCTGTTAAAGTAAAAAAAACACTCATCAATCTGTAATCTAACAGCAGAAATGTTTTAAATTCAGAATTTAAATACGCAGGACGTGGTATAGTCGTGCAAAAGCAGTGAAGACAAATGCATCTATGTGCTGTTTTCATTGTCATCTGTGTCTATGGGAAAAATATTCAGTGACTTTTTTTTGGGGGGGGTGCATGAGTTGGAAATTGTTTATGGAGAAAGCATTAATGGTCGACAACCGCACGCTGCCAAACCAGAGCTAACATTTTCTAACCCCTAAATGATTTCTCATGTGTTTACAGCAAACAGACACACACACACACACACACACACAATTTCATACCAAGCAAGACAGATTTTGCCCGAAACCATGTGCCAGTTGTCAGGATTAATTTACACCTTGATACCAGAGCGAGTGGCAAACTGGAGGCGGATTAGCGCATTAGGAGATGTGAGTACACATGCTGATTAAAAGATGTCGCGCCACAAATCAAATCAAGCGGGTAAACATTTGGTTTGATACCTGAGACTGTGGAAGTGTTTTTATCAAAAAAAAGGAAAGTCATAGTTGACAAATGGGATGAATGAAAAAACATGAAGCTAAACTCAATTTGGTCCTAATATTAGCAGAAAGCTCATTTCTTTTGCCAGAGAGTGACGCGTCCAACGAGGGGTTTTGCAGAATATCTTCTAAACGCGGGGCTTGTTCGTGCCACCGAATATGCTCTGGCTGAACTTCTTAAACTTCGGGTGGAGACAACGTCCTGCCAAATGTGTCGAACAGAGCTCAGCGGGATTAGATGTCAGACAGACAACTAACTGGCTGATTGAGAAGTTGTTGTTCTGTGACTTCTATGAGACGAGTGAGTCATTTATAAAACCGTAAGACTCTCTGGCAGCGCTGCGAATAAGACGATGTGAGGAGATCCTTCTGTAAGGACTGGAACAACAACACCGGAGAAACCGCTCCAGACATTTTTTTCAACGATGGATTCAATTAGTCAGAAAAACGGCAAAAATCTCAAACTAATTTTGAACATATTGATTCTGTCGTTGGGTCCAGACTCAACAGAATGCAGCCTGTGACCAATTTTTATTTTTATTTTTTTGCTCTTGCCGTCGCAGAAACTTTGTTTTCTCAGCGGTCTGGTCAGAATATCGGTCAGGACGGCAACAGTCAAACAAACAGTCGTGGTCGCTGGTCAGAACTTCAGACTTCATTCTCAGCCCCACACACGTTCCTCCGGCTCCATCTGCACACTTGCTCGGTCATTCTTGACGCCCACATTTTTATCTTCTTAAGATCTTTTGTCTTTAATTCATCATGTTGTCTTGCATTTTTTTGGGGGGGGGATAAACAGAAAGACTGGGAGACGCTCGTACCAGTGACCACCCAGTTAGACGTAGGATAATTTATGGAAAATACCATCGCATGCATCTGCGAGTTCCTTATCACGTCCCTCGCTGCGCTAAATGAAACAAAAACAGGGTTATTATGGTAACGCAAACACTACTGACATCCAAAAAATTGTCAATAAAACCGGGTTGTGCTTGTTGTTGTTGGGGCTGCGTGCCTCCAAACCTCGCTCGCTGGCCGGAGCGGCGCTTTTGACAGATAAAATTTGCCAGTTCTTGCACTCTGTCAGGAAGCATTTGAGACCTCGGCGGTGATTTGAGAAGAGCGGCTCAGATAGAACGGGAAGCGGTCGCATCCATCGCGTTTTTCCTGCGTGTAACGAAACCGCCGTCCCCGTCTTTTAACCCCCGCTTCGGGTATTAGCGTATTGTCATGCCTCGCTGTGCTTTACAGTCCTGTAAGTAAATACCTCCTCGAAATTTGTCTTTTCCCCCCCACGTGTTTGTCTGAAATACCACACCCATCACTCAGCGCAAATGATGATGTTGAGAAAGCGCCATGTGTTCGGACAGGCATATGGAAGCGGTTATTGCTGCGCTCCATAGGTACAGTAACCTAATCCATGTATACAATCTGAACCCTTGTTCCCTTTATAATCTCTGCCATACCCTGGCACTCTTGACTTTAATAAAATGATGTGTTTACATATCGCTGAAGGCTGAGGGCTCCGTTTTCTGCCGGCTCTTAAAAATCCTTTTTTTTTTCTTCTTCTTTTTTTTTCCAGACTGAACTTGAATGCATCCATGTTTCGGGGTCTCAGCCCGAAGCTGCTTAGCACACCATGATTCTCCCTCAAAACTCCGCTCCAAAACCACAAATTTAAATATTTGCGGCAGCGTAATTGCCAGTGTGGTTGACAGGCTCTAACGGTTACTGTACTTTGAAATGTTTGACTCTTTTCACAGACAATTAAGGTCTGCCGTTGGATCTTTGTGCTATTTAGCTTGGTAGGGCCCTCGCTAAAGTGAATACCCCTCGGTTAGTGAGCTGTTTAGTGCGGCGGGTAGACCCGTAATAAATGGATGTCTTGGCCCGTGAGCTGCGGCTCATGACGGAGGCTGACATGAACTCGTAACTCGCAGCGAGCACCTTGACATGTCAGTGTGTGGGTAGCGCTTAATGCACCGAAGTTCAAATATCAGCACAGGAATGGTGAAGAAGAAGAAGCATGACTGAATGGAAACGTGTTGCCTCAGACTGCTTTTTATTGTTTAAAATCTGAAAATATAGAAGTCAGAACCAGCAGTCTTTCATGTTTTTTTAGATTCCTGCATCTTGCTGTGCATCTCCGCCGACCGCGGGAGCCACAAAAATGAGCTTTCAGCCGTGTCCCGGGCACATTTTCCGCTGTCCTGGATAAATAAAACAAATAAAAACAAATGCAATAAATGAGAGGAATTAGTGACCGCCGTAAAATATGCTGAAAGATACAAAAACAAACTCGTTTCGGCCGCCAAATTGTGCATCGTTTCGACAAAACTCTCAAACCCGCAGACCTTTAATTTGATTCTCGGAGTTTCTCAAGATACCACATATGTGTCTAAAATAAAGCACAGAGCGTATTCTCTGTGCTTCACGTCGGGCTTTGAAGAGTCCTGGAATATTTCCCTCAGCGTAAACATCATGTGGCTGTAATGAGGAGCTGGAACGGGCCGAGGCAGAACGTACAGCACACGACACCGGAGGAATTTTAACCGTATTTAGGAAACAGTTCAGACAATTTATAGATCTCATATATTTGTGTATAAACGCGGCTTTAGCTTCCCCGGCGTGTACATGGCTCAGAGTTGACTGACTGGACGTTCAGATTCGGTTATAAATCTCCACGTTGAACCTTCTACGTACCTGCTGCTCCAACAGTCGCTGCTCGCTCGCTGCTTTTCTTTTTTTTTTTCCTTCTTCCCCAGATGGTGTGAAAGTCAAAAAAATGTGGTGCTTTTTCACAGCACCTCACGCTCATAAACAGCCAGTTTACAACTGTTTGGGGTAGTCGCTGACACGAGTACACACATGTCATCCAGCACCATTAAAATCCAGACCAGACCCACCACACAGCGGGCAGGGGAGCGGGCCGGCGGGCCGGCGGGCCGGCGGGCGGGTAGGGACGACCCGTCTGCCAAAGCTGGATTAAAGCCCGGATTTGAGTTTGAATGACACCTTTATGCTGAAAGTTTTATTAAAAATAAGACTATTTAGCTTTTAATGGTGCAGCTTGTGTGATTTTCTTTCTACTGAAGCAGAGAACATGATGCTGCTCTTGGTTTTTATTACAATTAATAGAGAAGAAAATGAAATTCAGGGATTTAACTTTAAAAGCAATCTGCCTGCAGGATGTTTAGAAAGTTTTTCGAGATGCTAAATGCTAAAGAAGCACATCAGCAGAAACACATCACAGCGCCGTGTTGTTTTCTTTTACTCAGGAGTGTCTTTAATCATAATTAGCACATTTACAATCCCAAATATAACCCAGATAAACTCTCTTTTTGTCCCAGTCGGATGGAGCGTCTGCGATATATCACCCCCGTCTCTTCTTAAAGGACGATAAAAGGAAGATAAACCTGTCAGCCCCTCCGGAGATAACCGACCGACTGTTAAGCTGCCGAATGAAAAGCGCCTAAATATATACATGTTGTTGCACTCAAAGGCCTCCGTACATGAAAGACATATTTCATACAGCCCACACTTCTCTCTCTCTCGGCGAACGCTTGTCACAACAGCTTGCCGTGATTTATTGAAAGAGTTGAACTCCTCACCCCTGACCCCATTCAAACCCAGCAGTGTTTCCTTATCCACCTGGAACAGGCTCTTTACGCGGCCGCCCCGGGGCTCCGTTTTCATTTGGACCCGAAATACCTCGCCCCCTATATGAAAGGGGAAAGGGAAAGGAAAATTATATCTTTGGGCCGGCGAGCAGCAGCGCATCCATTGATGATTGTGAGCGGGAATTGTTATGAAGGAGCCGTCCCTTCTCATTTCGGAGGCTGAGAAACATAAAGGAGAGCAACGCGCTGCCCGGAGGCGGGACGACGATACGAAGAGACAGAGGAAAACATGACTTGTGTGATTTGTGGCTTCCACTCTTTCTGCCTCTCTGCGGAGTTATTGAATACTTTTTTTGTGTCGGCGAGGCGGGGAGTTTTCTGCCTCGCCGTATGAATGAGCCTGTGTTGCTGGACGGAGCGAGCGCCGTCACACCGGCACAGCCAGAGTCGGGGGTTTGGTTTTTACTTTTAGCTGCTGGACTCAAATTAGCTTCATATTTATACACCCAGAGCTTATATTTAGCATTATGTTCAGACTGAGCAGATATTTATGGAGCATATATACAGATATAGCTGAATATTTCTGTAGTTTCTTGTGTATTTCAGTGACACACTTCCCTCCAGCAGGCGAAAAAAAAGCTTCAACAGTCTTTTATGATGCTGAATCCTAAACTCAATTCACCTATCGTAGCAGGTATATTTATCTACAGGTATTTGTGCATAAGCTTTAAGAGTTTTGTCCGCCCGAAGGCAAAAAGGAAGCTTTGTGTTGCCGTTCCTCTGCTATCAGTGCAGCACATATCGACACAGTCTCCTGAATTCACACACAAACAGACTCGGTTTTGAATTAACTCGCTGCTGTTGTGTGGCTCGGTAACTCCCGTTTGACATCTCCAAAGGGTCTGGAGCGAAACGGAGATCGTAATCAGTGAAAAAACATAATTTTCTGTTTTTGTTGAGGCCGTTTCAGATGTTTCAGTTGCTGCAGATTTAAAAACTGGCCGCGCTTCGCTGTGATGTGATGCCGGAGTGTTTGCAGGAGAGGCAGGAGGCCTAGAAAAATAAGCCCACGGTTCTCCTGGTGCGGCGAACTAGCTGGTGGAGTTTAGAGAAAGAGAGACGAGAGATTGGACGTGAAGCGGCGTAAACAGATGGGTATTTGACAGAGAGAGAGATAAAATGTTAGTGAGACAAAAAAAAGAGTTGACGGTGGAGTGAGGAGAGACGGCACGACAGCCAAGAAACCGAGCCTGTGAGAATTTACAGAACTCTTGTCCTGCGGATCTGCTCTTAGTTCGAATTCAAACCTAATTGGCTGATGATACGCAGGCCTCGCTGGACAACTGCAAGATCTCTCGCAGATAACTCAAAGTAAATAGGCACAAAATTGTCCTCCACATGGTTTAGATAGAAGCGCTGTGAGAAAACATCTGAGCAGAGCTATGTTGTGGAAAGCTTTTTTTTTTAAAGAAGTAAGAGGGCGTCTGACTCCCCTCCGGTATCCTTTTTCTGGCCTGAGACGGTTGAAAAAGCTGAGCAGAGGCTCGCAGCAGGACGGTTTGTTTTTTCTTAGAGGAAGCGGTTTCGAGGCCGGAGCGTGCAAAGATATGGATGACAAAAAAAATACCGTCAGGGCTTCGTTAATCGCGCTGACTGGATCGGAACAAAGACGACGACGGCTTGTTTTTGATCTAAAGTGCAATCTAACCGGTCCTGCCATTTCAAGGACGATCTCCATTTCTTATTACAGTTAATAATATTTGTCTCAGCTGGCTTTTTTTTTTTTTGGTCCCAACTCTGCAAGATGTGTTTAGTCTGTAACTGTCAGAGTGATGTTTGTCGACTCGCAGATGCTTGTCACAGATTACGGGACGTCTGTGCGTGCTAGACATTTTAAATAAATATTAAAACGGTATTATTTGCACTTAAATATGCAAAATTATCCAATAGACACGAGCAAACATGAGAAAAGAATCGCAGAGCTCAACTAAATGTTAAAATTGTAGTTTTTGGACTTAAATATGTGAAATTCTCTGATAGACAAACATAAGAAAAAAAAACCCTTTAAACCCCTTACTGGGTTCTGACACCCAAACTGGTTGGAGAAAAGTTTAATATGTGTTTAAAAGTTTAATATAAGTTTGCACAGTATTGAAGAACTAAGACTCTTGAGTTTCTTTTAGGCATCATTCACCCTGACTGATGTACAGTCGTGACTCGATGATCCGACACTAAATGTAAAACCTTCTTTTATGTCGGATATCAAGGCTGTCGGATTGTCAAGACGGAGGTCCAGATACGAGGAGGGCTTGATGCTGGAAGGCTCATTAGTTGTTAATTATTGTTCATAGTTGTTATAATAACTAGTAGGGCTGGTCCCAATAGAACTTTCTGCTTTCTGGATATTTGGGCCCAAATAATGATGAATATTCTGAGCGGTCGGGGGACACTTCCACCCCGGGGCAGCGCTCTGACGGGGTGGAAGTGTCCAGAACACACAGGCAGTACTTGGCTGCTGATGCTAGTTTAGTTAGCGCTCACACTTCTGTTTCCTCCATCGGTGGCGGTGGGGGAGTGGCAGATACGCTCCACCGTTACCATCCATGTTTACTTCCGTAAACACTGAGCACGCTCGCTGCGTGTGACGTCGTCGTGTCCTCTTCTGCGCATGCGGGACACTTTTGGCTCGTATGAAGTTCACACAGCAGATCACATACAAGTCGCATTGAACTGGAAACGTGAAGGAAGTCACAAAGAAATCCTCATTGAGCATCAAGTCCTGCAGTGTGAACGTAGCCAATCTGTGGGATTGTTCAGTCAGATAATACGCCGTCATCCTGATTGGTGACATTAAATGTCATGTCGGAGTCACAATCCAAGGCTGTTGCTATGTTAAAGCTGTTTTTATGGGTTCTGTTGGTTTTTCCTAAAAAGATAGCAAGGTTTAGGATTGTTAAGGGTCGGATTATGGAGTCACGACTGTATTTGCAATTTTGCAAGACTAAGTTTACGTATAAAGCCCAAACTGCTCCATTGCTCATGTTTATTTCTTCACTGTGCATAGATATGACATTTATATAACTTTTGCATGTTATAGAAGTCTGGCTCATGCTTCACTGGAACACACAAAGAAATGATCTGAAAAAACAAACTGGGAAGGTAAAGAGACGCTGTGTGGCCACAGTTGATGCATGATCCTGACAGCTCGTCTGTGAGCTGCATGTTGACTCCAAAGTTTAACCTTCGTATAGTGAAAGCTGTTATTTATTAAAGAAGCTAGAAGTGCATGTCAAAGAGTCGCAGTTTTAAACCCGCTGAGCCCTATTTTCTCCTGAGAGTTTAATCCTGCTTACAGATAAACAAACAGACAGACGAGCACCAACGATGAACCGCCGCCCCGTCGAGGAGTCGCCAAAATCTCACTCAGTCAGCTGCTATGATTGCAGCTGTGCGTCCACACATTTTAAAAGCAGTTGTAGGAGCTGAGTTTCCTAAAAATTATCAAGCAAATATGAAATGTCACCAAAAAAACCCCAAATAATATGAAATAATAGGCTTGTTTCTATGAACTCATTTGGAGCATCATCAGAAGATGGATGTGAACATGACGTTATTCATGGATGTAATAAACAGAAGAGACGCTGGAATCAAAACAAAACAAATCAAAAAGAAGATGAAACAAACAAGTATTTGGCCAAGAGAGAGAAATGGAGGGAAGTCTTCAGGAATTCTTTTCAAGCTGTAATTAATCCTCCATGTCAGCTGGTGTTGGGCCTGTTTGATGCTGTCCACAGGTGAAGACGATGACAGAAATAGAACCAGTTCAATGTTTTCTGTCATAATGTAGACGTAAAAAGCTGTTTCCATTCTCTGTTATGCACATTAACTCATTTTTAAACTACTTCAAGTGAGGGATTTCTGCAAAATCAGCACGTTTTTTTTCAAAATGTGCATAAAAATACAAAACGGAAACGTGGCTCGCTACAGTCATGGCTTTTTCTTTTTGGTTTTGATGTGTTGCACCTGAGCTAAACTGGACCTGATAAGTGCTGGAAAATAATTAAGCCTTCTGCTCCAGAGTGTATGTGGACAGGTGAGGTGCCTCCTCCCGCCTCTTAAACTGCTTCTAAAATCTCTTTTCACTCGCTTTCACAGTCAGAATATTCTCCGGGACGTTCAGGAGCTGGCAGCGCTCTGCTTTATTTTGTCAGAACTGCTCACTTTTACTGAATTTTCTAACTTTGATCACTTTTTTTTTTTTAATTCGACCACAGCGAGCGGGCTGGTGTGTCTTCGAGTGCCATAATTTCTTGGCAGAGGCGAGCACAAGTGAGGACTTTGCGCTGAGACCGTTGCAGGCTGACAGATGTAATCCCTAACACGGCTCCAAAGTGCCGTGTGCCACCACAAATTTTCGGTGAGGGTTTATTTAAAAAACAACCTCACACCACAGACCTCTTACGTGCCCTGTTTTTCATTTCTTCTCAGCAGAAATTCAAAGCTGCTCGGCGACGATCTGGAGAAACCTCTTGCAGACACTTGAGCGTAATTATAAACACGGTGGGACATAAAGTGAAGTGCGGCGCGAGGCGGAGCGCATTGAACCAAGTGCTCAACACGCCGCGGTGATTATACGTTTTACACGTAGTTTTATTCATTAAGGCTCTCCGTGAGCTAAACAAACCACCTCCGCCGTCGTCCCCCCTCCAAACACCAAGCGTCATAAATTTCCCTTCGAGGCCTTTTAAGGGAACATCCCTCCTGAATGCTCGTCTGGGGCAGTGACACTGATACTTTGAGGGAATAACTTGGTGAAATGTCCTGATGTTAAAATTACAGATGAGGTGGAAGTGACGGAAACCACGACTCGCATTTCCACTGCGAGCGTACAGGATCTCTGTCTTTTTGATCCTGGCAATTTTGCATTTCCCACACTCTGTTTTCCCAGTTTGGCTTCAGATAAAGAGATTCCCGCAGAAAGCTGCAAGCCGAGCCGAGTTTACCGCTTCGACCGGCCTCGTCTTCTGTGTTACAGCAGACTTCAGGTCACGATGCAGATGCAGAGAGATGCGCTAATCCTCGACTATCACCGTCTGGCATCTGCTGACTTAACATTCCTGCGTTTGTTTGGCCTTTTGTCTTTATTCTTGTTTCAGATTCGCTATTTGACATCTTCTTTCTGCTCTTTCGTCTCCGCTTCTGTCTTGAACTGTCTTCGTCTAGTCGGTTTGCTTCCCTCCCTCGGCGGCCTGTTTAGGAAACAGCGATCGGTATCAGTTTTTACAATAAAGAAACGACCTGTTGAGTTCAGCTCCGCGAGCCGGGCGTGAAAGAGGAATGTTTTGGTGCCGGGTGAGATGTTAGCATTCCTCGGCTCGGCTAAAGAAAGCTTCGCGGGTCGGTACGTGCTGCGATCGGCTCGCTGTGTTGGTGCGATCAGCCCCGCTTGTCTTTCAAACTCTCGTGTTTTTATCGCAGCTTTCTGCTATCGCCAGCATCTCACTTTCCAAACTAGATCCTGGGGGAGTTCAGACTAAGAAAGGACCCGGTTGTTGGGATAAGTTGTCAAGTATGTGTCTGTGGTTTCAGCCTTCAGCCTGGACTGCTCTGGTTCTACATCAGTCTGTGTTTTATTGTCAAAGAATGGGTTATATGTAGTTTTGTTTTAAAATGTACCATTTCTGTAGAGATGAAACCGATTTGAGCTAAAATTTAATATTCCTTAGACCGCTTTGCTCCGATGACAGTGTCAGATTTTTTTCTCTCTCCTTTGGACCAAAGCTGAATTTGTGGGCTTGTATACAGACTCATTTAACCAAACATATCTCGGGTTTGGCTACCGACTCGCTCCCCTACGCTGTTATATTAAGAGTATCCTTATCCTGCAGGGGGTTCTGGATCGACATCACGACATATATTTGCGAGCAGCATCGCGCTAAATTGATTCCAGGCGAAAACGTTCACTTTTGAAAGGTTTTTTTTCCGCAGCCCATCCAGCGGTAAAGAATCTTGGTGCCTGCGAGGATACACATTATGTTAAGATTAAGAGCGTCTCAACACCACAAGTTGGCTTTCGTTGCACAAGTCGTGAAAGTTTTCGCTTAAATAAAACATTAACTGTTGCTATGCAGTAATCGAATTGTGGTTCTTGGTAGTAAACACTCATAGCTGCTGCGTTCCCGTCCTGTAGCCACGCTGGAGGTGTGACGGTCGGGCTGCCAGTGGATTTCTGTTGATCTGTTCGAGACGGGCCGAACTATCTGTTGAACGTTTTGATGAATTGTCGGGAATTTTTGGGACAAATGTTCATGTTCCCAAGATGATGAATCCCTGACTTTTCTTCTAGTGGTAATTTGGTTTTAATGGTCTTGATATCTTTACAAGGGATTGCCCCCCAAGTTGTGCATCTTAGTGTGGATATCAGGGTACTTTTCATCTATGCCCTCATGAGTTTTGGCTATTGAATGCATTGCTGTTACATTTTGTACCAACATTAAGGCCACTTGTGACATTATCAAGCCAATTACTGTGGTTTACCTGCAAAGTGAACGACTTTCCCGTCAGCTGTGCTCTGTTTTTGCTACAACATATGGCCATGCTAACATGCTAACATGCTAAACCAGGATGGTAAACATGATGAACACTGGCTGAACATCAGAATGTTATACGTTTGTCATCGTATGTTCAAGTCACGGCTGTGCTGAAGTGTAGGTGTGAATGTGAGTGTGCTTGGTTGTCTGTCTCTAAGTGTAGCCCTGTGATAGACTGGTTACCTGTCCAGGTGAACCTGCCTTCACCCTGAATCAGCTGGGATAGACTCCAGCCCCCCATGACCCTAGTGAGGGTTAAGGTGTGTATAGATAATGGATGGATGTATCTCACTAGTTATGTTTCACAAGTGAGTAGAGTCTGAATCCTTCCAAAACACACCAACAACGACATACAAAACTTGAGATTAAAAGTCGACTTTGATGCATGAAAAGCAATTTAAATGACAATAACAATAGCTAATAATAAAGCTACCTGCAGTCGGGTAACGTTAACCTGCCATTTTTATATGTATGTAAATGGTTGTGTTGTCATTTTCACAGATAAGCAAAGTCGTGCATGATGTAATTTAGAGACTTCTGTGCAGGCTGTGACTCCTTAAAAGTATTTGGCAGCACTGTTGGGTTGAGCCTCACAGAACTGCTCATAGTCTGGTTTCCATAAAATAAAGAGAAAAAACTAAGGCCATGAAGCCTCCTTTAAAATCAACGAGCTACAAATAGCACAAAGGCCACAACATTCAATCGTATGCACATTTTGCTTTATGTAATGATTTCCAAAGTATGACGCTGATTTAACTCCTATGACGTTTGAATATTTGCAGCCACCTTCGCAGTATTCAGTCGTATCGCTTCTGCTTGGAGGTAATTTCCATCCGTGTCCTGCTCTTTTCAAACAAATTGCACTCGACTGATAATAGACGAGGATTAAATGTGAAACAGGGAGGAATTGTTTGTCCATCAAGGACGACTCTATGACTAAACCAGGGATGAGAGAAAGTGCTATGTAAGCAGAGCCTGTCTTTCCAGACACTCGATATGTGTGTTAATATAGAGCTGGCATTGTTTGAGAAACACCAGGATGGCCGTGTGATTTCATGCCAGCGGATAACCAGTCATTTTCCTGTTATGTGTCTTTGACGCGACTGTCACTTTTATGGATGGCTGAGTCTCCTTGACAGCCGAAGACACTGAGGTTTTTACTCGACTGTTAGCAGCTCGGCGAGCCAGCGCCGAGACTTTCCAGTAAACTCTTTGGCTGGTTAGCACTTCCGATGTCCTAGAAATGTCAGATCCTGAAATTCACTCTATTATTCAGCTCTGACAATAGCTTGAACGTCTAAACTCTCTCTTCTTCTAGCACCCTCTATATCTCTGCGTACTGTAATTTATGCACAACATGTTCCTGAAACCACCGCCGCAGTGTCGGATGTCCACACAAGAACAAGGAATGGACAGACGTAAGGTATATTCAAGCCAAAGGATTTTTTTTTTGTCTTCCAGAAGGAAACAAACATAAACACTGTATGCTGAGACACCGGACGCTTTATTGTCGTCGCTTCCAATAATAAAAGCGTCGATTCGGCGCTCGCTGGTGGTGATTATGGGCCGCCGGGGCCAGCTGACGAGCAGGGAACATGTGTACATAAACAGCAAGAAAGACCCGAACGGGGCAGAACGGCCTCAGCGCTGCCTATAGCGTTTGTTTATCCAACGTGCTGTAATGTTATGAGAACTGCCGCTCGGGCCCTGGTTACAAGTTGTAATGTAAATATTGATGTGTATGGAAAAGGAACACTATTTAAGGCTTACCATATGTTCTAATAACCCGAGCCGCTGATTGTGGAGGCTGGATGTCTTTTTAAGGACGAGCACCGCCGCGGTTCTCGTCTGGCCTTCCTCTGACTGAGTGCAGGTGTGTTTTTTTTTTTTTTTTTGTTCAAGTTCAGCTGTTTCCAAAAAGGTGTGTGTTTCACATTCAGTGCTTTTATTTATGGAGTAGTGAGAGTGCCAAATTACAGAAATGAATCAGTAAAAGAATAATGAAATAAAAATGGAAGTATAAAGAAGAATAAATAAAATAACAAATAAATAATGTGGCAATATAAAGCAATATTTATCCAAAATGAATCCATAAAAGAAAAGTCTAATTAAAGGAGAAATATAAAGACAAATTAAAAATAATAATTTATTTTTTT